>NW_026970538.1:0-233161 GCF_028390025.1 Pseudophryne corroboree
ACACTCAGTCTGCCTCCTGTCACGTGTGTATATAATACGTCAGCCGCCATGGCGCTCGCTGAGTCTGCCTCCTGTCACATGTGCATATAATACGACAGCCGCCATGGCGCTCGCTGAGTCTGCCTCCTGTCACGTGTGTATATAATACGGCAGCCGCCATGGCGCTCGCTGAGTCTGCCTCCTGTCACGTGTGTATATAATACGGCAGCCGCCATGGCGCTCGCTCAGTCTTCCTCCTGTCACGTGTGCATATAATACTGCAGCCGCCATGGCGCTCGCTGAGTCTGCCTCCTGTCACGTGTGTATATAATACGGCAGCCGCCATGGCGCTCGCTCAGTCTTCCTCCTGTCACGTGTGTATATAATACGGCAGCCGCCATGGCGCTCGCTCAGTCTGCCTCCTGTCACGTGTGTATATAATACGGCAGCCGCCATGAGCGCTTGCTGAGTCTGCCTCCTGTCACGTGTGTATATAATACGGCAGCCGCCATGGCGCTTGCTGAGTCTGCCTCCTGTCACGTGTGTATATAATACGGCAGCCGCCATGGCGCTCGCTCAGTCTGCCTCCTGTCACGTGTGTATATAATACGGCAGCCGCCATGGGCGCTCGCTGAGTCTGCCTCCTGTTACGTGTGTATATAATACGGCAGCCGCCATGGCGCTCGCTGAGTCTGCCTCCTGTCACGTGTGTATATAATACGGCAGCCGCCATGGCGCTCGCTGAGTCTGCCTCCTGTCACGTGTGCATATAATACGGCAGCCGCCATGGCGCTCGCTGAGTCTGCCTCCTGTCACGTGTGTATATAATACGGCAGCCGCCATGGCGCTCGCTCAGTCTTCCTCCTGTCACGTGTGTATATAATACGGCAGCCGCCATGGCGCTCGCTGAGTCTGCCTCCTGTCACGTGTGTATATAATACGGATGCCGCCATGGCGCTCGCTCAGTCTGCCTCCTGTCACGTGTGCATATAATACTGCAGCCGCCATGGCGCTCGCTGAGTCTGCCTCCTGTCACGTGTGTATATAATACTGCAGCCGCCATGGCGCTCGCTCAGTCTGCCTCCTGTCACGTGTGTATATAATACGGCAGCCGCCATGGCGCTCGCTCAGTCTGCCTCCTGTCACGTGTGTATATAATACGGCAGCCGCCATGGCGCTCGCTGAGTCTGCCTCCTGTCACGTGTGTATATAATACTGCAGCCGCCATGGCGCTCGCTGAGTCTGCCTCCTGTCACGTGTGTATATAATACGGCAGCCGCCATGGCGCTCGCTCAGTCTGCCTCCTGTCACGTGTGTATATAATACGGCAGCCGCCATGGCGCTCGCTGAGTCTGCCTCCTGTCACGTGTGTATATAATACGGCAGCCGCCATGGCGCTCGCTGAGTCTGCCTCCTGTCACGTGTGCATATAATACGGCAGCCGCCATGGCGCTCGCTGAGTCTGCCTCCTGTCACGTGTGTATATAATACGGCAGCCGCCATGGCGCTCGCTCAGTCTGCCTCCTGTCACGTGTGCATATAATACTGCAGCCGCCATGGGCGCTCGCTGAGTCTGCCTCCTGTCACGTGTGTATATAATACGGCAGCCGCCATGGCGCTCGCTGAGTCTGCCTCCTGTCACGTGTGCATATAATACTGCAGCCGCCATGGGCGCTCGCTGAGTCTGCCTCCTGTCACGTGTGCATATAATACTGCAGCCGCCATGGCGCTCGCTGAGTCTGCCTCCTGTCACGTGTGTATATAATACGGCAGCTGCCATGGCGCTCGCTGAGTCTGCCTCCTGTCACGTGTGTATATAATACGGCAGCCGCCATGGCGCTCGCTGAGTCTGCCTCCTGTCACGTGTGCATATAATACGACAGCCGCCATGGCGCTCGCTCAGGCTGCCTCCTGTCACGTGTGCATATAATACGGCAGCCGCCATGGGCGCTCGCTGAGTCTGCCTCCTGTCACGTGTGCATATAATACTGCAGCCGCCATGGGCGCTCGCTCAGTCTGCCTCCTGTCACGTGTGCATATAATACGGCAGCCGCCATGGGCGCTCGCTGAGTCTGCCTCCTGTCACGTGTGCATATAATACTGCAGCCGCCATGGGCGCTCGCTCAGGCTGCCTCCTGTCACGTGTGTATATAATACGGCAGCCGCCATGGGCGCTCGCTGAGTCTGCCTCCTGTCACGTGTGCATATAATACTGCAGCCGCCATGGGCGCTCGCTCAGTCTGCCTCCTGTCACGTGTGCATATAATACGGCAGCCGCCATGGCGCTCGCTGAGTTTGCCTCCTGTCACGTGTGTATATAATACTGCAGCCATCATGGCGCTCGCTGAGTCTGCCTCCTGTCACGTGTGTATATAATACGGCAGCCGCCATGGCGCTCTCTGAGTCTGCCTCCTGTCACGTGTGTATATAATACGGCAGCCGCCATGGGCGCTCGCTGAGTCTGCCTCCTGTCACGTGTGTATATAATACGGCAGCCGCCATGGCGCTCGCTCAGTCTGCCTCCTGTCACGTGTGTATATAATACTGCAGCCATCATGGCGCTCGCTGAGTCTGCCTCCTGTCACGTGTGCATATAATACGACAGCCGCCATGGGTGCTCACTCAGTCTGCCTCCTGTCACGTGTGTATATAATACTGCAGCCGCCATGGGCGCTTGCTGAGTCTGCCTCCTGTCACGTGTGTTTATAATATGGCAGCCGCCATGGGCGCTTGCTGAGCCTGCCTCCTGTCACGTGTGTATATAATACTGCAGCCATCATGGCGCTCGCTGAGTCTGCCTCCTGTCACGTGTGCATATAATACTGCAGCCATCATGGCGCTCGCTCAGTCTGCCTCCTGTCACGTGTGCATATAATACGGCAGCCATCATGGCGCTCGCTCAGTCTGCCTCCTGTCACGTGTGCATATAATACGGCAGCCATCATGGCGCTCGCTGAGTCTGCCTCCTGTCACGTGTGTATATAATACTGCAGCCATCATGGCGCTCGCTCAGTCTGCCT
Source organism: Pseudophryne corroboree (assembly GCF_028390025.1). Lineage (NCBI taxonomy): Eukaryota > Metazoa > Chordata > Amphibia > Anura > Myobatrachidae > Pseudophryne > Pseudophryne corroboree. Next base: position 3,000 of record NW_026970538.1, read on the forward strand.
CCTGTCACGTGTGCATATAATACGGCAGCCGCCATGGCGCTCGCTCAGTCTGCCTCCTGTCACGTGTGTATATAATACGGCAGCCGCCATGGGCGCTTGCTGAGTCTGCCTCCTGTCACGTGTGTATATAATACGGCAGCCGCCATGGCGCTCGCTCAGTCTGCCTCCTGTCACGTGTGCATATAATACGACAGCCGCCATGGCGTTCGCTGAGTCTGCCTCCTGTCACGTGTGCATATAATACGACAGCCGCCATGGCGTTCGCTGAGTCTGCCTCCTGTCACGTGTGCATATAATACGGCAGCCGCCATGGCGCTCGCTGAGTCTGCCTCCTGTCACGTGTGTATATAGGCCCTCATTCCGAGTTGATCGGTCGCAAGGCGAATTTAGCAGAGTTACACACGCTAAGCCGCCGCCTACTGGGAGTGAATCTTAGCTTCTTAAAATTGCGACCGATGTATTCGCAATATTGCGATTACTAACTACTTAGCAGTTTCTGAGTAGCTCCAGACTTACTCTGCCTGTGCGATCATTTCAGTGCTTGTCGTTCCTGGTTGACGTCACAAACACACCCAGCGTTCGCCCAGGCACTCCCACCGTTTCTCCGGCCACTCCTGCGTTTTTTCCGGAAACGGTAGCGTTTTCAGCCACACGCCCCTGAAACGCCGTGTTTCCGCCCAGTAACACCCATTTCCTGTCAATCACATTACGATCGCCGGAGCGAAGAAAAAGCCGTGAGTAAAAATACTATCTTCATAGTAAAGTTACTTGGCGCAGTCGCAGTGCGAACATTGCGCATGCGTACTAAGCGGATTTTCACTGCGATGCGATGAAAAATACCGAGCGAACAACTCGGAATGAGGGCCATAATACGGCAGCCGCCGTGGGCGCTCGCTCAGCCTGCCTCTCGTTTATTGGGAGTGGGAGCGGTGACTTTCCCCAGCAATGAGCCTTACATCCTATGTAATAACATGCAGGGTACTCGGAGTGATTCAGAGGTGGACGCATCTGGGGATGGGGAGGAGATGGCGATGCAGCTACTACTGCGTCTCTATGGTAATGCCGCTGACGATGGCCTACTGGCTGTGGCACAAATCCGCCAATATGCGCAGAAAGATGCACCATTGATAGAACATTATAGGTTGCTTAGAATGTCCGTCAGAATATCAGCAACGGGTCCGTTGGAACTGTTTTGATGCAGTCCCTGACGCTTACATGCCACGACACACACGCCGTCATTAGCCATCGCCCAGATAAGGTAATGTGATGTCGATGCACAGGTACTGTAATGTGGCAGCAATGCGCAGACAGGGTAACGCAGCAGCGATGTACAGGTACTGTAATGAGTCAGCAATGCGCAGACAGGGTAACGCGGCAGCGATGCACAGGTACTGTAATGAGTCAGCAATGCGCAGACAGGGTAATGCGGCGGCGATGTACAGGTTCTGTAATGTGGCTGCAATGCGCAGACAGTGTAACACGGCAGCGATGCACAGACAGGGTAATGTGGCAGCGATGCACAGACAGGGTAATGCGGCAGCGATGCACAGACAGGGTAATGTGGCAGCGATGCACAGACAGGGTAATGTGGCAGCGATGCACAGACAGTGTAATGTGGCAGCGATGCACAGACAGGGTAACGTGGCAGCGATGAACAGACAGGGTAATGCGGCAGCGATGCACAGACAGGGTAATGCGGCAGCGATGCACAGACAGGGTAACGTGGCAGCGATGAACAGACAGGGTAATGCGGCAGCGATGCACAGACAGGGTAACGCGGCAGCGATGAACAGACAGGGTAATGCGGCAGCGATGCACAGACAGGGTAATGTGGCAGCGATGCACAGACAGGGTAATGTGGCAGCGATGCACAGACAGGGTAATGCGGCAGCGATGCACAGACAGGGTAACGTGGCAGCGATGAACAGACAGGGTAATGCGGCAGCGATGCACAGATAGGGTAATACGGCAGTGATGCACAGATGGGGTAATGTGGCAGCGATGCACAGATAGGGTAATACGGCAGCGATGCACAGATAGGGTAATGTTGCAGCGATGCACAGACAGGGTAATGCGGCAGCGATGCACAGATAGGGTAATACGGCAGTGATGCACAGACAGGGTAATGCGGCAGCGATGCACAGACAGGGTAACGTGGCAGCGATGAACAGATAGGGTAATGCAGCAGCGATGCACAGACAGGGTAATACGGCAGTGATGCACAGACAGGGTAATGCGGCAGCGATGCACAGACAGGGTAATACGGCAGTGATGCACAGACAGGGTAATGCGGCAGTGATGCACAGGTGGGGTAAGACCGCTGCAGATGTCGCTGAGGTCAGGAAATCTCAGTCGGAATATAGAAACCCTGGCCTCGTCACTACCATAAAACGCCTTTGCTTTGGGCAACGGAGTCCATCGCTACCTCCTCCCCATCCCCAAATGGCTGTAGACTGTCAATCACCTGATGTGCGCAGCCGCTTTGCGAGCGAGGACGCCGGAGCCGTACTGCACGTGCGCGGTTTAGAGAACATTGGCACACTGCGTCCAACGAGCAATACCGACCGGAGCTGATTCAGTCCCAGCGTGTCACACCGTGGATGAAATGACAGTATTATTCTCCAGCCACCACAGGGTACATATGTTTTACATGCTGAACAAGTCAGGGTTATGGATCGTTCAGTTTATCTCCTGTCCTGCATCGTGCCACGCTCCATCCAGCAGCTGTTTACATCGGTTCCGGATTTCATGCTTGGCTGGAATAAAACATTACCGCGAGTGATGGGGCGTGACAGTGATAAGGGAGAGAGGACAATGTCTCATATTGACTGAGGATATTATCACATCGAGCAGAGCCAAAACAGTACCACATAGAACACAAAGTACCTGCAGGAAATATCACACACATACATATCACACACATATATCACACACATATATCACATACATATATCACATACATATATGTAAGAATGTTTAGAATGTAAGCTCTCACGAGCAGGGCCCTCTTCCCTCATGTGCTTATCCTTTCTTACTTTAATAATCTTCAACTGCACCAATTCCATCAGTCTTCTGCCACCTGATACTTATTCCAGTGTCATCTGCTGATGTAGCTGTGTGTATTTACCCTGTACTTGTCCTTAAGTCGTCCATTGATTTTATTAATGGCCTCGCCGTCCACCCCTTACCCCCTTTTCCCCCCAATAAACACTCGGACAACTGAATTGTGATTTAAAAGGTCACAGCCAAATTTATTGATGGAATTAGAATTGGTACTCTATAAGTGGGTGGCGAGAAAGCAGTGCATACCCCCGGCTACAGCCTCCGTATTAATTTCTCCTAAATTAAACAACGGGGCGGAACCTAAGTCCCGCCCTTGCGCAAGTTAGCTGAGCGGTACCACTTCCCACCATTGGCATAGCACCGGTCCACCCTTAAGATGACGACCGTGTCGGCCCTTGAGGCCACGACAAACTCGCCGAGGATCTGGGGGAAGTGCCGGCCAACCGACGTTGCGCTACTACAGACTGCCGAGGAGCACTGCTTGCCGCCATAGCCTGGTTCCTAGAACCCAGGCCCGCCACCCGCTGCTACCTCCTGCCTCCTGCCGACGCTTTCTGCTATGTCGCCCAAGAATAAAGCTAAGCCTTTCTCTGTCAGGTGTACCCCGTCTTGCCTGAATAGTCCCTCTTCTCCGAACCTCAACAACGGGTGTCTGGCGATTGTATCGCCTTCTCCTGTTAAGAGCCGGGCTACCGCCTTGTTCACCTTTCTTCTGACCCTTTCTAACCCCGGGCCCCCCTGCGCCCTTGGGACTATATCGGACCATGTGATCCCTGTATTAGGCCACCGGCCCTTCAGCCATTGTATGTCAGCTTGTATTGCCGTAATCAGCTCGCTCCCCTTGCTTTTTCCTAGATCGTTGCCCCCTAGGTGTATTACGACCCTCCCCGGTATCCCTTGTGTCCTCTCGTTTCTTAGCAGCGTGTCCCGTAGCCCGTTCCACCTCAACCCCCTGATGCCTATCCATTCCACCTTTGTCCCCCACTTTTGTGCTAAGCCCCCTGCTGATTTGTGTCTGCTGGCCCAGTAAATATACGAGTGGCCGACCATCCAGACTTTCTCGTCCTTCTTTTCCCCTCCTGAAAAGTAGAATTACACATATCCGTTACCCCCTGCTGTATGCGGACCTATGTTGCGAACTTTCGCGCGACCCATATGAAGGTGAAAACCACAAAACCTCTTTTTGTTTGAGGGCAAAATTGGAAAAAGTCCTTCATTCCCCCATTTTATGGCGGGCGGCTTAAGGCCTTGGGTTTCGCGAAAGACGCCGCGCTGCCTTCTAGTCTTGCTTTTCCGCGCGAAGGTATAACTTGTACGCTCCTGATTTCCACCTGCCTAGCTTTTTGATCTCGCTTGCCGGCAACCCCTCTGCTTCCGCACAAGTTGCCGCTCCTATTCTAAAGGAATGGGTACCGTACTGCCCTACGGGCAGCTGCAAGGCCCTCAGGCCTTTCTTGAATATGCTTTGGAACTGGAATTTAGTCAGGGGGGATCCGCTATCATGCACTAACCACTGCGGCCAGTGCCCCTGCGGGCGTTTCCGCTCGTAATCGCTTGCCAGTGCCACTGCGCATGTGCTTTCGTCTTCCTGCCTGCCTATCGCTACCCAGCGCCCCCGGCCTAACTGATCTGTTTTTGACTTGTGTATCTTGCAGAGCACCCTATCTTTCTCCACCGCTACGTTGCCTGACAGTAGGCCCGAATCTTTTGAACTCTTGGAGCTTGCTACCAGCTCCCCTACCCTGAAAGCCCCGAAGAAGGCGAGGGAAAAAGCTAGGCGGAATAGCCCTGTTTCGTACTCGTCCGCTGCGATGCGACTGACTACTTCTATTAAGCTCTTAAGCATGGGGCGCCCTATGGGCCTGCGCGCATCGCCTGGCGCTGCCTGCTCCCTTGCCCACCCTTTTAGGGCTTTTGCCAACAAAAATGACTTTGTAGGGTCTTCTTCCCCTCTCAGCTTAGAGACGTATGCTATCCCTGCCAGTGCTGCGGACATTGCTGCCTTAGATCTCCCCTTGCTATACCCCTGCCACACGTACTGCAACAGTTCCTCGCGAGCGTTCTTACCCGCCTCTCCTTTTCCTATCCTGAACGCCTGCCATTCGCTGAAAGCCGCCTCGTACGTCCTCAGCGTCCGCGGTGCCACTGCCTTTCTTGCTAGCCTTGCTAGTCCGGCTTGATAATCTGCCAGATATAATCAGGACAGTGTAAACCCTCCGACCTGGCGTGTGGCGCGAGCGTCCTGAATCTACCCCACTGGAACCTGGAAAGCGCATCCGCAATCTCATTTTCCACCCCCGGGACGTGGCGCGCTATGAAGTCTATGTTCTTTTGCAAGCAGCGCAGCACTAGGTGCCTCAGTAGCCTGAGCGCTTGTGGTGATTCCGCTTTTTGGTTGCTTATCGCATGTACCACCCCTAAATTGTCGCACCAGAATACTATGCTTTTGTTAGCCAAACTGTCTGCCCATAACTCCACCGCCACTATTATCGGGAAGAGCTCCAGCAGCAACATGTTTTTTGTCCATCCGGCCTCTCTCCATGCCTCCAGCCAAGGCTGCGCACACCACTCCCCCCCCAAGTAAGCCCCGAAGCCGACTGCCCCAGAGGCGTCGGTGTATAACTGTAGCCCTTCGCTGTGCACCGGCTCGGGCATCCATATTCGGACCCCATTGAACTCCTTTAGGAACTCCAACCATACCCGCATGTCCCGCCTCAGCTCGCTTGATATGCGTATCTTATATCGCGCTTTCCTGACCCCGCAGGTCGCCTTCTCTAACCTGCGACAAAACACTTTGCCCATGGGAATGACCCTGCATGCAAAATTCAACAATCCTAACAGCGACTGCATCTGTTTAAGCGTTACTTTTTCCGCCCCTGCGCACTCCAGCAGCATGCCCTTCAGTTTTTCTATCTTCTCTACCGGTAGGCGGCACAGGCCAAGCTCCGTGTCGATCTCTATGCCTAGAAACGTTAGCCTCGGCGTGGGCCCCTCCGTCTTTTCTGCTGCTATCGGGACCCCTAGCTGACTGAAAAGCGTCTGCGTCGCAAATAATAGCTCCTTGCACTCCTTGCTGCCCTTAGGGCCCATTAGCAGGAAGTCGTCTAAGTAATGCGTTACTCCGCTCGCGCCTGTCCCTGCCCTTACACACCATTCTAAGAATGAACTGAATCGCTCGAAGAAAGCGCATGAGATGGAGCAACCCATTGGTAAGCATTTGTCTATGTAGTATTGCTCCCCTAGCTTAAAACCCATGTACTTGAAGGAATTTGGGTGGAGTGGTAGCAGGCGAAACGCGGACTCGATATCCACTTTCGCTAGCAACGCCCCTTTGCCGCGTCCCTGCACCATGGCCAGCGCCTGCTCGAACGATTGGTATGATACGCTACAAGCCTGGGGGTCTAGGGCATCGTTTACTGATTCGCCCTCTGGAAAAGACAGGTGCTGTATCAACCGGAACTTCCCTGCCTCCTTCTTAGGGACGACCCCTAGCGGTGAAACGCACAGCCCTTCTAGGGGTGGCGAGGGGAATGGTCCCGCCATGCGCCCCAATTGAATTTCCCCATCTATTTTGGCCTTGACCACCTCCGGGAAATCTCTTGCTGATTTTAAATTCCTCTTCGCTACTGCTGACACTGGCCTCTCTAGTGGCAACTTGAAACCCTCCGTGAACCCCTTCTCCAAAAAGGCCGCCTCCCCTCTTAGCGGGTAACGGCCTAGCCACCGCTGTAGCGGTTCAGTATTTATTGGGGAGGGCGCCTTGCTTATCCCCCCCTTTACCCTGGGCGCGACTGCAGTCCCTGGCTGAGTGATTTGCGCTGCAGCGCATGCATGTGTGTTTGTAACGGCAACCCGCTCCCCTGCTGCATGTGGCGGAATTAAACGCATAGCATTTTCCTTTTGCTGTGGTGCTACCGCCTGCTTTTGGCAGAAAGGGCTGCCTGCGTTCTGCTGCTTGCGCCGCCTGATTTGTGACTTCCAGCCAAACTTCTACGTCTTTCACCCCGAAGCTAATGACCTTCAAACCTTCTTGCTTTTTTCTAAATTTCTCGTCATATTGCCTCCAAACCCATGCTCTGGCCGTCATGTACATGCTATGTATCATGTGCATGTACCGGAGGATGTTTAAAGCCTCGGCTGGCCTTGATTCAATGTAGCATGCTGCGAAAACATACATACCCTCCGTCCAATGCGCGTAATCTCTCCGCGCCTCCTCCTCCCTTGCGCCCGCTGCCTTAGCCGCCTCTAGACTGCGCTTCGCTTCCTCCGTCATTGCGAAGACGTCCACAAACTTCCCCTTACGTATACCATCCTTTATCTTTGGCCTAATCCCCCTCAATATTGCTGTATTGGCGCAGTGCACCATGCTCACTTGCGAATCTGGCCCCGCGTCCCCTTTCTTCCCCGCTTCCTTGTTGCGCTTCTTGCTACTCCTTTTGCGCTTAAAATATTTTCTGAACTGCCGCCTCCTTTCGGCGGAGCTAGATGAGTCGCTCGAGTCAGTGTATGATTCGCTGCTGCTAGAAAAAGACTTTTGCTCACCTGTTCCTGACGTCGCGGGTGTCTGATTGTCCATCTCTGCCGCTCCGTTCTGTCGCTCGTCGCGCAGCGCGCCCGCCGCGACTTGATCCGTTGATGACCCGGTTGCCGGTTGTCTACCTTCTATGGGGGCTGGAACCTGTAAACTCACATAGGACACGTGTAACGTATCTGGCGGTTGCGCCTGTGTGCGCTCCGCCTGGCGCCCCTGCTGCTGCCCTTCTAACGGCTGTGGGGCCTGTGCCCCATGCTCTTGTCCGGGGTCCCCTGCCCTCGCTCTACCGCTGTCCCCTGCCTCCCTTGCTTGCCCCTGCTGCTGCGGCCCGCCCTCTAAGGGGAGGAGAAAGCCGCACGGCTGGTGTGTGGTTACCCCTATATGTGCTCCTCCCGGGTGTGCATGCTGGCTTGCTGCTGTGGGCTGCGCAGGGGTTGTGTACCATGGGGGTTGGGTACTGCCAGGCCAATATCCCGCCCAGTGTGGGTAATGGGCCGGGGGGAGGTGCATGCTTGCCTGCCACCAGGGGGGGGGAGCGCTGCGGGCTGTTGCCCCCACCCCAGCTGCTGCGTCGCCGCGTATTGCTGCTGCGGCGTGAGGGTGCCCCGGGACAGTATTGGGGGGTACGGGTGGCTTAATTGCAGCACTGTGGGGGGTGTGTGCACTGGCTCCGGCGGCGGGGTCTGTCCCGCCGGAGCCGCTAACTGAGTTTGCTGCCGCTCCCACACACCCAGGTGTGCGCCGCTACTGTGCAGCGTTGCTGGGGGCGTTAGTGCGGGCTCTGGCGGCAGGGCCTGACCCGCCGTAGACGGGGTTTGTTGCTGGGCGGCGCCGAGCGCGACGCGATCGCTCGGCGCCGGAAGGAGGGGGGGTGCGGCCTGTGGCTGGGTGTGTGCTGGCTCGCCGGAGGCCGCTTCCGGGCCGCCGCGCGCCAGCCACGTGTGGAGGGGTGACGCGGGCGGCGGTCTCGCCGATCCCGGCCGGGTCCCTCGGGGGGGAGCTGCGCGCTGGGGACCGTGCGTTGCCTGGTCCGCCTGGATGAGGCGGCGGGGGGGGGGGGCATTCCTCCTGGGTCTGGGCATACTGGTGTGCGGGCGCTAGCTGCCTGGGCTGCGTCTGGTGTATGGCTTGAATTGTGTGGTGACTGTAATGAGGGGGGTTTTGACTTTGTGCTGCAGTGTGGGTATAATGAAGTGTATAAAAGGGCTTATAATAAACTTGTACTTATTCCTTTCTCTTGATTCCAGGAGCTGTGATGGCGGTGCCTTCTTGGATCCTTGATCAGCATGAAAGAGGGATCCTGCCTGGCATTCCTGGTCTTTTGTACCTCCCAGGTAAGTCTCCTCCCCCTTTTCCTATAGGATGCTGCTATGTTACCTGCTCTATCCCCCCCCCCCCCCCCCTCCCCTCCCCTTTTCTCCCCTTCCCTGCCCCAGGCTCCTTCTTTAAAAAAACCAGGATGCTTATCTATTCTCAGGCCTAGTTTGTCCCTCGAATTCTTATACTGTCATCAACTGTAAGTTGCTGTTTTCCTGTTTGATTATTTATGTACTCTGTAATTGGGCGATGCGGAACCCTTGTGGCGCCATATAAATAAAGGATAATAATAATAACATATCTCACACATATATCACATACATAGTTATCTCACACATATATCACACATATACATATCTCACACATATATCACATACATATATCACACACATATATAGCTCACACATATATCACATACTGTACATACATTACTCACACATATATCACATAAATATCTCACACATATATCACATACATATATCACACATATATCACGCACATATATATCTCACACATATCTCACATATATCACATACATATCTCACACATATCACACACATATATATCTCACACATATACCACATACATATACGGCACATCGCGGACCGGGTAGATAGATTGTTGGGAGGGGCTGGGAAAGACCCGGCGGTCTTGGTGCACGTTGGCACCAATGACAAAGTTAGCGGAAGGTGGGATGTCCTTAAGAAAGACTACAGGGACTTAGGAAAGAAACTGAAGGCAAGGACATCTAATGTAATATTCTCGGAATTATTACCCAGGCCACGCGCTAGTCCAGGGAGGCAGAGGGAGATTAGGGAGGTAAATGTGTGGCTTAGGGATTGGTGCAGGAAAGAGGGGTTTGTGTTCCCTGAACACTGGGCGGACTTCTTTTGTCGTGACGGATTGCACCTGACTGAGGAGGGGGCAGCGGTGCTGGGGGGAAGGATGGTTAGAAGGTTGGAGGAGATTTTAAACTAGGAGCCTGGGGGGAGGGTTTAGCAAGAAATTACGGGTCATGCAGTGAGAATAGTGGGGATGGCGGTAGTAAAGGAAATGGGGGAGAAGTTGGGGGGAGGGTAAGAGCAGGCGATAAGGTTACTAACATGGGTACTAAAAGAGATTTTACCAAAGCACTAACCAATGATGATTACAGGTCATCATTGCTACCAGGGCCGGTTCTTGGCCTTGTGGCGCCCCGGGCAAAGTATAGGGGCGTGGCTTCAAATGGGGGCGTGGTCAGTTACGCCCCATTTATGCCCCCTGTAGCGACGCTGAAAGAAAAAATAAAATAAAAAAAAGTATACTTACCATCCCCGTTCCTGATCCAGACCGCTGCAGACATCCTCCGCCGGCGGCGCCGCTCTTCTCCTCTCCTCTCCTCGATCTATGGGAGAGACGTTATTACGTCTCTCCCATAGAACAGCATAGACACTAGAGGTCAATTATGACCCCTAGTGTCTGTGCCACTATGCTGTGCGGTGCGCGATGATGTCATCGCGCACCGCACAGCAAAGGTCCTCTACATGAAGGGAAACTAGACCATAGCGTCTAGTTTCCCTTCATGGAGAGGGCCTTTGCTGTGCGGTGCGCGATGACGTCATCGCGTACCGCACAACTAAGGTCCTCTCAATGAAGGGAAACAAGACGCTACGCGTCTGGTTCCCTTCAAAGCGGGGGGGGGGGGGCACAGCGGGGCACTGCGGGGTGCACAGTGGCGGATCTTGCCCTGGTGCGGCGCCCTCCGGATGGCGCCGGCGCCCTCCGGAAGGCGGCGCCCTCGGGCAAAAGTACCGCTTGCCCGTGGCAAGATCCGCCACTGATTGCTACATAAGGTGAAAGATGTCCCTAACGCAAGGGAAAATACTTATCTTAGTTGTATGTATGTAAACGCCAGAAGCATTACTGGTAAAAAGGGTGAACTAGAAATACTTGCAGCAAGCAAACAGTATGATATTATAGGCATTACTGAAACTTGGTGGGACGAATCTCATGATTGGACAGTCAATCTAGAGGGCTATACACTGTTTAGGAGAGACAGACTAAATAAAAAGGGTGGAGGGGTGTGTCTTTACGTAAAGCCGTTTTTAAAACCTGATATACGGGAAGATATTCAGGAGGGGACTGTAGACACTGTCGAGACATTATGGGTAGAAATTGCATGCGGGGAAAAAGGAATAAAAAAGTTAGTATTGGGTGTATGCTATAGGCCGCCTGGTATCAACGCATCGGATGATGAATTGTTACTAAAGCAAATTGAAAGAGCAGCAGGAGTAGGAGACATAGTAGTGATGGGAGATTTTAACTATCCAGAGATAAACTGGAAAAACAATTCATGTGATACTGCTAGGGGCAATATGTTTTTATACACACTTAATGATAACTACTTAGTCCAACTAATTGAGGAACCAACTAGGTACAATGCAATCTTAGACCTGGTATTAACAATGGGGATTTGGTATCAGGTATTATAGTAGGGGAACCCATAGGAAACAGCGACCACAATATGGTCACATTCAATATCAGTTTCCATAAACAGCCCTATACTGGCTCAACTAGGACTCTAAACTTTAGCAAGGCAAATTTTGAAAAGATGAGGGTATTTTTCAGGGATATTGAATGGGAAGGTTTGTTTTTAGGAAAAAATACTACGGAGAAATGGGAGGTACTAAAATTCCTGCTAGCTAAAAATACACTCAAATTTATTCCTTTGAGCAGAAAAAAAAGAATAAAAATCATAAACCGATATGTGGCTTAACAAAAAGATTAAGGAACTTATGGGCAAGAAAAGGCGAGCATTTAAAAAATACAAATCTGACGGGGAAGCAGAGTCATTTCAGCACTATAAGGAATATAACAAAATTTGCAAAAAGGAAAAAGAGCGGCTAAAGTAGAAACTGAAAAACTAGTAGCAAAGGAAAGCAAAGCGAATCCCCAAAAATTATTTAAATACATTAATAACAAGAGATTAAAGAAGGAGAGTATAGGCCCTTTAAAAGACAAGTTGGGAGTCTTAAGCAAAAATGATAATGACATAGCGGATACACTAAATGAGTTTTTTTCAACAGTATTCACTAGAGAGGACCCAATTCAGGGACTGACACACAATCTCAATAATGAGAATATCCCACTGATAGGTACTTATTTAAGCGAGGAAGTAGTCTGTGACCGATTAAAACATTTAAAGATTAATAAATCACCAGGGCCCGATGGTATTCACCCAAGGGTTCTAATGGAGCTTCACTCTGAACTGGCAAAACCGCTATCTTTGATCTTTAAGGATTCAGTTATATCAGGTATGGTTCCCAAAGACTGGCGTATAGCGGAAGTAATGCCTATATTCAAAAAGGGAAGTAAAGCTGAACCAGGTAATTATAGACCAGTTAGTCTTACATCTATAGTGGGGAAAGTATTGGAAGGTATTCTAAGAGATAGTATTCAGAAGTTCCTTGAAGTCAATAAGGTCATTAAAAGGAATCAACATGGGTTTATGAAGGACAGATCCTGTCAAACCAACTTACTTGGCTTTTATGAAACAGTAAGCGCAAACCTAGATCAGGGTAAAGACGTGGATGTAATCTTTTTAGACTTTGCCAAAGCGTTCGATACTGTACCACACATGAGACTTATCTACAAGCTACAAGAATCAGGGCTAGGAAGCACAATATGCACTTGGGTCAAAAACTGGTTAGATAATAGGGAGCAGCGCGTTGTGGTTAATGGATCTTTTTCAACTTGGATTGAAGTACTAAGTGGTGTGCCGCAAGGCTCAGTATTAGGACCGCTATTGTTCAATATTTTCATTAACGACCTAACAGAAGGTCTAGAGAGCATGGTGTCAATTTTTGCAGATGATACCAAATTGTGTAAGGCTATAAATACAGAGGAGGATGTCGAGTCTCTTCAGAACGACTTAGTTAAATTAGAAGCATGGGCAGCCAAATGGAGAATGCGCTTCAACACAGACAAGTGGAAGGTAATGCACTGTGGTAACAAGAACAAAAATTACACCTACCTACTAAATGGGGTAAAATTAGGGGATTCTGTACTGGAAAAGGACTTAGGTGTCCTCATTGATAGCAAACTAAGCAGTAGTACCCAAAGTAGGACTGCAGCAGAGAAGGCTAATAAGATATTAGCATGCATAAAACGGGGTATTGATGCTAGGGACGAGAGTATTATACTCCCGTTATATAAATCACTAGTGAGGCCACACCTTGAATACTGTGTACAATTCTGGGCACCGTACTACAAAAAGGATATCCTGGAGCTAGAAAAGGTTCAGAGGAGGGCGACCAAACTAATTAAGGGCATGGAGACGATGGAATACAAGGAAAGGCTTGAAAGACTAGGTATGTTTACATTGGAAAAGCGGAGACTAAGAGGGGATATGATCAACATCTACAAATATATAAGGGGACAATACACAGAGCTTGCGCGGGACCTGTTTTTGGTTAGATCAACACAGAGGACTCGTGGACACTCGGTTAGGTTAGAGGAGAGGAGATTCCGCACAATACGGCGTAAAGGCTTTTTCACGGTAAGGACAATACGTGTTTGGAATTCCCTGCCGGAGGGAGTTGTAATGGCGGAATCTGTCAACACCTTTAAGTATGGGTTAGATAAATTCCTAATGGATAAGGATATCCAGGGGTATGGTGCATAGTCATGCATTATAGTTACTATAAATAGGGATAAAATGCAACGGCTGACAGCAGCATCAGTCAGAAATTTTAGTCAAATCATCATGCATAGGAGACCACAAATAGGTTGAACTCGATGGACAATTGTCTTTTTTCAACCTCAGATACCATGTTACTATATACATACATACATATCTCACATACATAGTTATCTCACACATATATCACACACATACATATCTCACACATATACCACATACATACATACATACATACATACATACATACATATCTCACACATATATCACATACATAGTTATCTCACACATATATCACACACACATATCTCACGTATATATCACAAATACTGTACATATCTCACACATATATCACACACATACTGTACATATCTCACTCATATATCATATACATATCTCATACATATATCACATACATACATATCTCACACAAATATCACATACATAGTTATCTCACACATATCACATATATACATGTCACACACATACATATCTCACACATACAGTATATTACATACATACATACATACATATCACACATATATCACATACATACATCTCACACATATATCACATGCATACATCTCACACATATATCACATGCATACATCTCACACATATATCACATGCATACATCTTACACATATATCACATACATACGTATCTCACACATATATCACATACATACATATCTCACACATATATCATGTGCATTAATATCTCACAAATATATCACATACATATCTCACACATATATCATATACTGTACATACATATCACACACATACATCACATGCATAAATACATATAACTCACACACATATTACATCCATACAGTACATATCTCACACATATATCACATGCATACAGTACATATCTCGCACATATCACGTTAGGCAGAACAAAGTTTGGGGCAGGATGGTAGGGTACAAGTCCAAGCAAGCCATGTTGCAGAGGTATAGAACATGTGGAGGCCATGGTGGCGTGGAGACCATGGTGCTGTAGCAGAGGCCTGGGTAGTGTGGAGACAATGGCCCTCATTCCGAGTTGATCGGTCGCAAGGCGAATTTAGCAGAGTTACACACGCTAAGCCGCCGCCTACTGGGAGTGAATCTTAGCTTCTTAAAATTGCGACCGATGTATTCGCAATATTGCGATTACTAACTACTTAGCAGTTTCAGAGTAGCTCCAGACTTACTCTGCCTGTGCGATCATTTCAGTGCTTGTCGTTCCTGGTTGACGTCACAAACACACCCAGCGTTCGCCCAGGCACTCCCACCGTTTCTCCAGCCACTCCTGCGTTTTTTCCGGAAACGGTAGCGTTTTCAGCCACACGCCCCTGAAACGCCGTGTTTCCGCCCAGTAACACCCATTTCCTGTCAATCACATTACGTTCGCCGGAGCGATGAAAAAGCCGTGAGTAAAAATACTTTCTACATAGCAAAGTTACTTGGCGCAGTCGCAGTGCGAACATTGCGCATGCGTACTAAGCGGATTTTCATTGCGATGCGATGAAAAATACCGAGCGAACAACTCGGAATGAGGGCCAATATTGGTATAGCAGAGGCCATGGTAGTGTGGAGGCCTGTGTGGTGTAGCAGAGACCATGGTGGTGTGGAGGCCTAGGTGTGGTAGAGACCATGTTGCTGTGGAGGCCTGGGTAGTTTAGCAGAATCCGTGCTAGTGTGGAGGCCTGGGTGGTGTAGCAGAAGCCATTGTGGTTTGGAGGACATGGTGGTGTAGCAGTGATCATGGTAGTGTGCAGTTCATGGTCATATAGGAGAGGTCATGGTGGTGTGGAGGCTTGGGTGTAGAGGAGCCCTTGATGGTGTAGCAGAGGTCATGGTAGTGTGGAGGCATGGGTGGTGTAGTATAGACCATAGCGGTGTGGAGGACTAGGTGGGGTAGATACCACGTTTGTGGGGAGACCTGGGTAGTGTAGCAGAAGCCATGGTGGTTTGGAGGACATGGTTGTGTTGCAGAGGCCATGGTGGTGTGGAGGCCATGGTGGTGTGGAGGCCATGGTGGTGTGGAGGCCATGGTGGTGTGCAGTTCATGGTGATGTAGCAGAAGCCATGGTGGTGTAGCAGAGCCATGGTGGTGTGGAGGCCATGGCTAGTGTACAGTTCATGGTGGTGTGGAGGTCTGGGTGTTGAGGAGGCCATGGTGGTGTAGCAGTGGTCATTAGGATGTGGAGGCCTGGGTGTAGCAGAGGTCATGGTGGTGTGGGGGTCTGGGTGTTGAGGAGGCCATGGTGGTGTAAAAGAGGTCATGGCGGTGTGGATGCCATGGTGGTGAGGAGGCCATGGTGGTATAGCAGTAGGTCATGGTGGTGTGGAGGCCATGGTGGTGAGGAGGACATGGTGGTGTAGCAGAGGTCATGGTGGTGTGGAGGACATGGTGGTGTAGCAAAGACCATGGCAATGTGGAGGCCTGGGTGTTGAGGAGGCCATGTTAATGTAGCAGAGGCTGGTGTGTGTAGAACCACATGTAATGGGGAGGCTAGTAGGGCCATCATCTTTCTTTGATCTGAACTAGTTCAGTAAAAAACAAAGTATAAACCACTGGAGGAACTTTCTCCACACAAAGCAGCCGAGTTGGCTGAAGAGCGGATTGTGCCTGATTGGCTATTGAAGTTAATTAGGTTAATTAATTTGTGTTGCTGCTCCGGTGAGGGCAACGCTGTCATGCTGATGTGGGCTTCTATCTTGAATCCATGGCACAGGTGCTGGTTACTGGATTTGAGAAGGGATCATTTGTTTAAAATGTATTTATTTATCCTACACAATGAAGATGCACCGTGCAGACCAATGCTGTATCCCACCCACCTACCTGCCCACTAGGGTGGAGGAAGCTGCACTGAGACTTACCTGTCCATGCCTCTGCTGCACTCTACTTGTTGTGTGACCATCCCTATATCGCATTTTACAGCGCAGGGCACCAATCCCAGATCTTTGCTGCCCACAGTCGCATTTATGTACAACTATAAATGGAGCAAAATGCCAGGAATGAAGCAATAACAGAGGTGAGATGTGAAAGCACAGACAAAGCTAAACTGCTGTGTCCCCTCTATAATGGAGAAGTATACATAGGAGCAGCCTTCCCTTTACACAGCCGCATCCAGAGTGCCACATTACAGCTGATCTGGAATATTTCCTGTAGCTCATTACGTAAGCCCTGATTGTGCAGGACAGCTCGGTTACCATGTCTGAGGGAGACTGCTGTTATCAGGCAGGGGGTGGTGTGACTGCATCTGCTGCTCACATGTGGTACCAGCCCCTTCCCTGGATTCTTCATTCTGGCAGCCAAGGGATCAGGATGCTCCATCCCAGCCACCTGGTCTGTAGGACAGACAGGATCTGCAGAAGATCCCAACACTCAGCTATAGCTTCCTGATCTCCAGCATAGACTGCATCTGCCGAAGCTCCCCACACTCAGCTATAGCTTCCTGATCTCCAGCATAGACTGCATCTGCCGAAGCTCCCCACACTCAGCTATAGCTTCCTGATCTCCAGCGTGGACTGGATCTGCAGTGGATTCCCAGACTCAGCTATAGCATCCTGATCTCCAGCATACACTCGATCTGCAGAGGATCCCCACACTGAGCTATAGCTTCCTGATCTCCAGCATAGACTGGATCTGCAGAGGATCCCCTCACTGAGCTATAGCTTCCTGATCTCCAGCATAGACTGGATCTGCCCAGGCTCCCCTCACTCAGCTATAGCTTCCTGATCTCCAGCGTAGACTGGATCTGCAGTGGATCCCCAGACTCGGCTATAGCATCCTGATCTCCAGCATACACTCGATCTGCAGAGGATCCCCACACTGAGCTATAGCTTCCTGATCTCCAGCATAGACTGCATCTGCCCAGGCTCCCCTCACTCAGCTATAGCTTCCTGATCTCCAGTGTGGACTGGATCTGCAGTGGATCCCCAGTCTCGGCTATAGCTTCCTGATCTCCACCATAGACTGGATCTGCAGAGGATCCCCACACTCAGCTATAGCTTCCTGATCTCCAGTATAGACTGCATCTGCCAAGGCTCCCCTCACTCAGCTATAGCTTCCTGATCTCCAGCGTGGACTGGATCTGCAGTGGATCCCCAGTCTCGGCTATAGCATCCTGATCTCCATCATAGACTGCATCTGCCGAGGCTCCCCTTACTCAGCTAAACCTTCCTGATCTCCAGCGTGGACTGGATCTGCAGTGGATCCCCAGACTCAGCTGTAGCATCCTGATCTCCAGCATACACTCGATCTGCAGAGGATCCCCACACTGAGCTATAGCTTCCTGATCTCCAGCGTAGACTGGATCTGCAGAGGATCCCCTCACTGAGCTATAGCTTCCTGATCTCCAGCGTAGACTGGATCTGCAGAGGAACCCCACACTCAGCTATAGCTTCCTGATATCCAGTATAGACTGGATCTGCAGAAGATCTCCAGACTCGGCTATAGTTTCCTGATCTCCAGCGTAGACTGGATCTGCAGTGGATCCCCAGACTCAGTTATAGCTTCCTGATCTCCAGTGTAGACTGGATCTGCAGAAGATCCCCAGACTCAGCTATAACATCCTGATCTCCAGCATAGACTGGATCTGCAGAGGGATACCCACACTCTGCTATAGCTTCCTGATCTCCATCGTAGACTGGATCTACAAAGGTTTTCAACACCCAAACACTGATCCTGCTCTCCAGAACATGCATGAAATATTTGACTAAGGAACAAGGGTGGTTTCCCTATCAGAGCGTTGTTTATGGGCGATTTCTGCATCTTCTCTCCAGAACTCCAGGTGAGACATAGGGGGTCATTCTGACCCGATCGCACACTGCAGTTTATCGCAGCGGTGCGATCGGGTCAGACCTGTGCATGCGCCGGCGCTGCAGTGCGCCCGAAGGCCGTCGGGCCGCTACGATCGCCTGACAGGCAGAGGCGGTTACTGGGCAGGAGGGGGGGGGCGGAATGGCGGCGTTTGGCCCGTTTCGTGGGTGCGGTCCAACCAACGCAGGCGTGGCCGGACCGAACGGGGGTCGGGCCGCAGCAGCTGCGTGACGTCGCACGCAGACGCTGCGGGCCGGGGAGCGATGAGTAGCTCCCGGCCAGCACGCTAAAGCTGCGCTGGTCGGGAGCTACTCTTGAAGTGCAAAGGCATCGCCACTGTGCGATGCCTTTGCACTTCTGCGAGGGGGGGGGGCGGCACTGACATGCGGGATGGGATAGCCCTGTGCTGGGCGTCCCCCCACATGTCAGTGTGAAAGATCGTAGCTGTGCTAAATTTAGCACAGCTACAATCAACTCGGAATGATCCCCACAGAGCGTTATATGACAGACATATGGACAGGTTAGGAGTACAGTGACACAGGTGAGACACAGAGCGTTATATGTCAGACATACGAAACAGGTTAGGAGTACAGTGACACAGGTGAGACATAGAGCGTTATATGACAGACATACGGACAGGTTAGGAGTACAGTGACACAGGTGAGACATAGAGCGTTATATGACAGACATACGGACAGGTTAGAAGTACAGTGACACAGGTGAGACATAGAGCGTTATATGACAGACATACGAACAGGCTAGGAGTACAGTGACACAGGTGAGACATAGAGCATTATATGACAGACATACGGACAGGTTAGGAGTACAGTGACACAGGTGAGACACAGAGCATTATATGACAGACATACGGACAGGTTAGGAGTACAGTGACACAGGTGAGACAGAGCATTATATGACAGACATACGAACAGGTTAGGAGTACAGTGACACAGGTGAGACATAGGGGTAAATTTACTAAGGTCCGGATTTTGACCGAGATGCCGTTTTTTCATCAAAGTGTCATCTCGGTAATTTACTAAACTCAAATCACGGCAGTGATGAGGGCATTCGTAATATTTGGAAGTCCTAGGAAAAAAATCACGAATGAATACACCATCGGTCAAAACGCGGCTGTTTAAGTATGAATCTCGGTCATTTACTAAGAAGTGCAAAGCAAAAAAAAACAAAACACTGCCGTGAAAAATTACAACTCGTAAAAAAGTGCTTAAAAAAAACAGACCTGCTTTTTTTATTCGTGATTGGATAGGCATGCACGGATCCATGAGATCCGTGCATGTATATCAGTGGGAAGGGGTGGGAAAGTGATTATTTTCTCAAAAAAAATTGCGTGGGGTCCCCCCTCCTAAGCATAACCAGCCTCGGGCTCTTTGAGCCGATCCTGGTTGCAGAAATATGGGGGGGAAAATGACAGGGGTTCCCCCATATTTAAGCAACCAGCATCGGGCTCTGCGCCTGGTCCTGGTTCCAAAAATACGGGGGACAAAAAGAGTAGGGGTCCCCCGTATTTTTAAAACCAGCACCTGGCTCCACTAGCTGGACAGATAATGCCACAGCCGGGGGTCACTTTTATATAGTGCCCTGCGGCCGTGGCATCAAAAATCCAACTAGTCACCCCTGGCCGGGGTACCCTGGGGGAGTGGGGACCCCTTCAATCAAGGGGTCCCCCCCCCAGCCACCCAAGGGCCAGGGGTGAAGCCCGAGGCTGTCCCCCCCCATCCAATGGGCTGCGGATGGGGGGGCTGATAGCCTTTTGTGATAATGAAAAGATATTGTTTTTAGTAGCAGTACTACAAGGCCCAGCAAGCCTCCCCCGCATGCTGGTACTTGGAGAACCACAAGTACCAGCATGCGGCGGAAAAACGGGCCCGCTGGTACCTGTAGTACTATTACTAAAAAAATACCCAAAAAAAGACAAGACACACACACACCGTGAAAGTAAAGATTTATTACATACATGCACACAAACATACATACATACTTACCTTATGTTCACACGCAGGTCGGTCCTCTTCTCCAGTAGAATCCAAGGGGTACCTGTTGAATAAATTCTACTCACCAGATCCAGGGTCCCAGGGTCCGCGGGGCAACCATTTGTAATCCAGGTACTTGAATAAAATAACAAAACGGAGAGCCGAGCCACGCACTGAAAGGGGACCCATGTTTTCACATGGGACTCCTTTCCCCGAATGCCAGAAACCCACTCTGACTGATGTCTAAGTGGGTTTCTTCAGCCAATCAGGGAGCGCTACGTTGTAGCACCCTCCTGATCGGCTGTGTGCTCCTG
This sequence comes from Pseudophryne corroboree, assembly GCF_028390025.1. Lineage (NCBI taxonomy): Eukaryota > Metazoa > Chordata > Amphibia > Anura > Myobatrachidae > Pseudophryne > Pseudophryne corroboree. Next base: position 23,712 of record NW_026970538.1, read on the forward strand.
TACTGTATGACAGGCGGCACACGGCAGTGTTACAATGTAGCGCCTATGCGCTCCATTGTAACCAATGGTGGGAACTTTCTGCCCTGCGGTTGACCTAAAGTGACGTCACCGCTGAGCAGAAAGTTCCCACCATTGGTTACAATGGAGCGCATAGGCGCTACATTGTAACACTGCCGTGTGCCGCCTGTCACTCAGTACAGGAGCACACAGCCGATCAGGAGAGTGCTACAACGTGGCGCTCAGAGCCGGCCCTAACCAATATGATGCCCTAGGCAAGGTTTTGGCTGGTGCCCCCTAGCCCCACCGCTGGTTCTGCCTCTGACCTTGCACCTCTTTCCCAGCACCATCACCCCTCACCCATAGCAGTCCTTGTACCCCCTATATTTTAAATAGGAACAGTTCACACATTTGACGCACAGCCTAAAAAGGGGCATCTTCTTGCTGGGAAGGGGCATGGCCACACAATAGTAACCCCAATTCCAATTACGCCACACAGTACTGCAACTTTATTCACATTTTATCTTGTGATAGTGTCCATAATTCATATTACATCCCACAGTAGTATCACTTTACCTTATAAACGTTACTCCTCACAGTAGAGCCCCTTATTCACATTACATCACACTGAATTGCTCCTTATTCACATTACACCACACCTTGTTGCTCTTTATTCACATTAGACGACACAGTAGTGCCCTTTCTATATGCAACGCCACATAGTAGAGCACCTGATACACATAATGCCACACATTAGTAATGCATTTATACACATAATTCCACACAGTAATGCCCCTTACACATATGAGACACATTAATGTCCTTATAAACATAATGCACCTTACACATTATGACAACATTTATTAATGCCCTTTTACACATAATGGCCCTCATTCCGAGTTGTTCGCTCGTTCTTTTTCATCGCATCGCAGTGAAAATCCGCTTAGTACGCATGCGCAAAGTTCGCACTGCGACTGCGCCAAGTAACTTTACTATGAAGAAAGTATTTTTACTCACGGCTTTTTCTTCGCTCCGGCGATCGTAATGTGATTGACAGGAAATGGGTGTTACTGGGCGGAAACACGGCGTTTCAGGGGCGTGTGGCTGAAAACGCTACCGTTTCCGGAAAAAACGCAGGAGTGGCCGGAGAAACGGTGGGAGTGCCTGGGCGAACGCTGGGTGTGTTTGTGACGTCAACCAGGAACGACAAGCACTGAAATGATCGCACAGGCAGAGTAAGTCTGGAGCTACTCTGAAACTGCTAAGTAGTTAGTAATCGCAATATTGCGAATACATCGGTCGCAATTTTAAGAAGCTAAGATTCACTCCCAGTAGGCGGCGGCTTAGCGTGTGTAACTCTGCTAAATTCGCCTTGCGACCGATCAACTCGGAATGAGGGCCAATGTCCCTTACACATATGCAGCACATTATTAATGCCCTTATACACATAATGACACACATAGTGCCCCCTACGCATTTGCTGCACATTATTAGTGCCCCTATACACATAATGACACACATACAGTAGTACCCTGTTACACATATGCCGCACATTATTAATGCCCTTATACACATAATGACACACATAGTGGCCCTTTACACATATGTTGCACATTATTAATGCATTTTTACATGACACACATAATGCTCCTTACACATATTCCGAACACTACTGCACAACCAACCCACTCACATGCACACAGCACTCACACTTCCACTAACACTGTGACCTCTGCCTCTGCTTGGATACAGATGTGTCCTAACAAATATTGCATCAATGCTAACGTTGGGCACCTTTTTTTAATGAAAATGCATCTTATTTGCATTGCTATGTGGCTAGGATGCACACGCAGCTTCTGCTGATTAAACTGATATGCAGCATGCCTATATACTGTGTGCGACTGTGGCTGTATCTGCATAAGAAATGCTACACACAGAATATAGGCATGCCGCATATCATTTTAATCAGCAGAAGCTGCTGATGCCCCTAGGCATATCAAATGCCCTAGGCAATTGCCTAGTTTGCCTATGCCTATGGCCGGCTCTGGTGGCGCTCCCTGATTGGCTGAAGAAACCCACTTAGACAGAAGTCAGAGTGGGTTTCTGGCATTCGGGGAAAGGAGTCCCATGTGAAAACATGGGGCCCCTTTCAGTTCGTGGCTCGGGTATCCGTTTTGTTATTTTATTCAAGTACCTGGATTACAAATGGTTGCCCCGAGGACCCTGGGACCCTGGATCTGGTGAGTAGAATTTATTCAACAGGTACCCCTTGGATTCTACTGGAGAAGAGGACAGACCCTCGTGTGAACATAAGGTAAGTATGTATGTATGTTTGTGTGGATGTATGTAATAAATCTTTACTTTCACGGTGTGTGTGTCTTGTCTTTTTTTGGGTATTTTTTTAGTAATAGTACTACAGGTACCAGCGGGCCCGTTTTTCCGCCGCATGCTGGTAATTGTGGTTCTCCAAGTACCAGCATGCGGGGGAGGCTTGCTGGGCCTTGTAGTACTGCTACTAAAAACAATATCTTTTCATTATCACAAAAGGCTATCAGCCTCCCCATCCGCAGCCCATTGGATGGGGGGGGGACAGCCTCGGGCTTCACCCTGGCCCTTGGGTGGCTGGGGGGGGGGGACCCCTTGATTGAAGGGGTCCCCACTCCCCCAGGGTACCCCGGCCAGGGGTGACTAGTTGGATTTTTGATGCCACGGCCGCAGGGCACTATATAAAAGTGACCCCCGGCTGTGGCATTATCTGTCCAGCTAGTGGAGCCCGGTGCTGGTTTTAAAAATACGGGGGACCCCTACTCTTTTTGTCCCCCGTATTTTTGGAACCAGGACCAGGCGCAGAGCCCGATGCTGGTTGCTTAAATATGGGGGAACCCATGTCATTTTTCCCCCCATATTTCTGCAACCAGGATCGGCTCAAAGAGCCCGAGGCTGGTTATGCTTAGGAGGGGGGACCCCTTGCAATTTTTTTTAAGTTTTACAGTGTTTATTTAAAAAAAAAAAATAAAATGAACCCCAGCACGGATCACACAGATCCGGCCGAGATTCATTGTGATAAAGTCGGCAGTGTTTTGCTAATCACTGCCGTAAAAAACGGGAAAAAAACACGAATGACATCGACATCGGAACAAATGAAAAATCCGAATACGACAGCTTAGTAAATTAGGCGTAATAAATTCAAAAAGTTGCAGTTTTACACTTTCGATGTCATTCGTGATTGAACTTTTACCTTTTTCCGAAAATTACGAATGTTAGTAAATTTACCCCATAGAGCGTTATATGACAGACATGGACAGGTTAGGAGTACAGTGACACAGGTGAGACATAGAGCGTTATATGACAGACATACGGACAGGTTAGGAGTACAGTGACACAGGTGAGACATAGAGCGTTATATGACAGACATACGGACAGGTTAGGAGTACAGTGACACAGGTGAGACACAGAGCGTTATATGACAGACATACGAACAGGTTAGGAGTACAGTGACACATGTGAGACATAGGGGTAAATTTACTAAGGTCCCGATTTTGACCGAGATGCCGTTTTTTCATCAAAGTGTCATCTCGGTAATTTACTAAGCAATAATCACGGCAGTGATGAGGGCATTCGTAATTTTTTGGAAGTCCAACAAAAAAAATACGAATGAATACACCATCGGTCAAAACGCGGCTGTTTAAGTATGAATCTCGGTAATTTACTAAGAAGTGCAAAGCAAAAAAAAACAAACACTGCCGTGAAAAATTACAACTCGTAAAAAAGTGCTAAAAAAAAACAGACCTGCTTTTTTAATCCGTGATTGTATAGGCATGCAGGGATCCATGAGATCCGTGCATGTATATCAGTGGGAAGGGGTGGGAAAGTGGTTATTTTCTTTAAAAAAAATTGCGTGGGGTCCCCCCTCCTAAGCATAACCAGCCTCGGGCTCTTTGAGCCGATCCTGGTTGCAGAAATATGGGGAAAAAATTGACAGGGGTTCCCCCATATTTAAGCAACCAGCATTGGGCTCTGCGCCTGGTCCTGGTTCCAAAAATACAGGGGACAAAAAGAGTAGGGGTCCCCCGTATTTTTAAAACCAGCACCGGGCTCCACTAGCTGGACAGATAATGCCACAGCCGGGGGTCACTTTTATATAGTGCCCTGCGGCCGTGGCATCAAAAATCCAACTAGTCACCCCTGGCCGGGGTACCCTGGGGGAGTGGGGACCCCTTCAATCAAGGGGTCCCCCCCCCAGCCACCCAAGGGCCAGGGGTGAAGCCCGAGGCTGTCCCCCCCATCCAATTGGCTGCGGATGGGGGGCTGATAGCCTTTTGTGAAAATGAAAAGATATTGTTTTTAGTAGCAGTACTACAAGGCCCAGCAAGCCTCCCCCGCATGCTGGTACTTGGAGAACCACAAGTACCAGCATGCGGCGGAAAAACGGGCCCGCTGGTACCTGTAGTACTACTGCTAAAAAAATACCCAAAAAAAGACAAGACACACACACCTTGAAAGTAAAGATTTATTACATACATCCACACAAACATACATACATACTTACCTTATGTTCACACGAGGGTCTGTCCTCTTCTCCAGTAGAATCCATGGGGTACCTGTTGAATAAATTCTACTCACCAGATCCAGGGTCCCAGGCTCCTCGTAGCATCCATTTGTAATCCACGTACTTGAATAAAATAAAAAAACGGAGAGCCGAGCCACGCACTGAAAGGGGACCCATGTTTGCACATGGGCCCCCTTTCCCCGAATGCCAGAAACCCACTCTGACTGATGTCTAAGTGGGTTTCTTCAGCCAATCAGGGAGCGCCACGTTGTAGCACCCTCCTGATCGGCTGTGTGCTCCTGTACTGTCTGACAGGCGGCACACGGCAGTGTTACAATGTAGCGCCTATGCGCTCCATTGTAACCAATGGTGGGAACTTTCTGCTCAGCGGTGAGGTCACTTTCGGTCAACCGCAGGGCAGAAAGTTCCCACCATTGGTTACAATGGAGCGCATAGGCGCTACATTGTAACACTGCCGTGTGCCGCCTGTCAGACAGTACAGGAGCACACAGCCGATCAGGAGGGTGCTACAACGTGGCGCTCCCTGATTGGCTGAAGAAACCCACTTAGACATCAGTCAGAGTGGGTTTCTGGCATTCGGGGAAAGGGGTCCCATGTGCAAACATGGGTCCCCTTTCAGTGCGTGGCTCGGCTCTCCGTTTTTTATTTTATTCAAGTACGTGGATTACAAATGGATGCTACGAGGAGCCTGGGACCCTGGATCTGGTGAGTAGAATTTATTCAACAGGTACCCCATGGATTCTACTGGAGAAGAAGGACAGACCCTCGTGTGAACATAAGGTAAGTATGTATGTATGTTTGTGTGGATGCATGTAATAAAACTTTACTTTCAAGGTGTGTGTGTATTGTCTTTTTTTGGGTATTTTTTTAGTAGTAGTACTACAGGTACCAGCGGGCCCGTTTTTCCGCCGCATGCTGGTACTTGTGGTTCTCCAAGTACCAGCATGCGGGGGAGGCTTGCTGGGCCTTGTAGTACTGCTACTAAAAACAATATCTTTTCATTTTCACAAAAGGCTATCAGCCCCCCGTCCGCAGCCAATTGGATGGGGGGGACAGCCTCGGGCTTCACCCCTGGCCCTTGGGTGGCTGGGGGGGGGACCCCTTGATTGAAGGGGTCCCCACTCCCCCAGGGTACCCCGGCCAGGGGTGACTAGTTGGATTTTTGATGCCACGGCCGCAGGGCACTATATAAAAGTGACCCCCGGCTGTGGCATTATCTGTCCAGCTAGTGGAGCCCGGTGCTGGTTTTAAAAATACGGGGGACCCCTACTCTTTTTGTCCCCCGTATTTGTGGAACCAGGACCAGGCGCAGAGCCCGATGCTGGTTGCTTAAATATGGGGGAACCCATGTCATTTTTTCCCCCATATTTCTGCAACCAGGATCGACTCAAAGAGCCCGAGGCTGGTTATGCTTAGGAGGGGGGACCCCACGCAATTTTTTTTAAAGTTTTACAGTGTTTATTTAAAAAAAAAAAATGAACCCCAGCACGGATCACACAGATCCGGCCGAGATTCATTGTGATAAAGTCGGCAGTGTTTTGCTAATCACTGCCGTAAAAAACGGGGAAAAAACACGAATGACATCGACATCGGAACAAATGAAAAATCCGAATACGACAGCTTAGTAAATTAGGCGTAATAAATTCAAAAAGTTGCAGTTTTACACTTTCGATGTCATTCGTGATTGAACTTTGACCTTTTTCCGAAAATTACGAATGTTAGTAAATTTACCCCATAGAGCGTTATATGACAGACATACGGACAGGTTAGGAGTACAGTGACACAGGTGAGACACAGAGCGTTATATGACAGACATACGGACAGGTTAGGAGTACAGTGACACAGGTGACACAGAGCGTTATATGACAGACATACGGACAGGTTAGGAGTACAGTGACACAGGTGAGACACAGAGCGTTATATGACAGACATATGGACAGGTTAGGAGTACAGTGACACAGGTGAGACATAGAGCGTTATATGACAGACATACGGACAGGTTAGGAGTACAGTGACACAGGTGAGACACAGAGCGTTATATGACAGACATACGGACAGGTTAGGAGTACAGTGAGACATAGAGCGTTATATGACAGACATGGACAGGTTAGGAGTACAGTGACACAGGTGAGACATAGAGCGTTATATGACAGACATGGACAGGTTAGGAGTACAGTGACACAGGTGAGACACAGAGCGTTATATGACAGACATACGAACAGGTTAGGAGTACAGTGACACAGGTGAGACATAGAGCGTTATATGACAGACATACGGACAGGTTAGGAGTACAGTGACACAGGTGAGACACAGAGCGTTATATGACAGACATACGGACAGGTTAGGAGTACAGTGACACAGGTGAGACATAGAGCGTTATATGACAGACATGGACAGGTTAGGAGTACAGTGACACTGGTGAGACATAGAGCGTTATATGACAGACATGGACAGGTTAGGAGTACAGTGACACAGGTGAGACATAGAGCGTTATATGACAGACATGGACAGGTTAGGAGTACAGTGACACAGGTGAGACATAGAGCGTTATATGACAGACATGGACAGGTTAGGAGTACAGTGACACAGGTGAGACATAGAGCGTTATATGACAGACATATGGACAGGTTAGGAGTACAGTGACAAAGGTGAGACATAGAGCGTTATATGACAGACATATGGACAGGTTAGGAGTACAGTGACACAGGTGAGACACAGAGCGTTATATGACAGACATACGAACAGGTTAGGAGTACAGTGACACAGGTGAGACATAGAGCGTTATATGACAGACATACGGACAGGTTAGGAGTACAGTGACACAGGTGAGACACAGAGCGTTATATGACAGACATGGACAGGTTAAGAGTACAGTGACACAGGTGAGACATAGAGCGTTATATGACAGACATGGACAGGTTAGGAGTACAGTGACACAGGTGAGACATAGAGCGTTATATGACAGACATACGAACAGGTTAGGAGTACAGTGACACAGGTGAGACATAGAGCGTTATATGACAGACATGGACAGGTTAGGAGTACAGTGACACAGGTGAGACATAGAGCGTTATATGACAGACATACGGACAGGTTAGGAGTACAGTGACACAGGTGAGACACAGAGCGTTATATGACAGACATATGGACAGGTTAGGAGTACAGTGACACAGGTGAGACATAGAGCGTTATATGACAGACATACGGACAGGTTAGGAGTACAGTGACACAGGTGAGACATAGAGCGTTATATGACAGACATATGGACAGGTTAGGAGTACAGTGACACAGGTGAGACATAGAGCGTTATATGACAGACATACGAACAGGTTAGGAGTACATTGACACAGGTGAGATGGGTGATTATCCTACAATAGAGTGATTTTAGGGTTAGACTCAGGTGTCTCTTACATGCAGTGCCATAATCTTATTAAATCATCTGCTCATTTTGTATATATCCAGTACCGTGCAAAAGTTTTAGGCAGGTGTGGAGAAATGTTGCACAGTAAGAATGCTTTCAGAAATAGAAGTTTATTTTTATCAATTAACAAAGTGCAAAATTAATGAACAGGAGAGAAATCTAAATCACATCAATATTCGGTGTGACCACCCTTTCCCCTCATAACATCATCAATTCTTCTAGGTACACTTGCACACAGTTTTTGAAGGAACTCAGCAGGGAGGTTGTAACAAACATCTTGGAGAAGTAACCACAGATCTCCTGTTGATATATCTTGCTGAAATCCTTCCGTCTCTTCATGTAATCCCAGACAGAGTCGATGATGGTGAGATCAGGGCTCTGTGGGGGCCATATCACAACTTCCAGGACTCCTTGTTCTTCTTTACGCTTAATATGGTTCTTAATGACATTGGCTGTAGTTTGGGGTCATTGTTTTGCTGCAGAATACATTTGGAGCCATTCAGACGCCTCCCTGATGGTATTGCATGATAGATAAGTAACTGCCTGTATTTCTCAGCATTGAGGACACTATTAATCCTGAACAAATACAGCCCCAAACTTGCAGGGAGCCTCCACCCTGCGTCACTGTTATCTGCAGATTCTCATTATTGTTCTGCTCTACAGCCCTTCTGCCAACACACTGCCTCCTGTTACAGCCACATATGTCACGTCAGTCCAGAGCATCTGCTGACATTTTACTGCACCCTTTCGTGCATAATTGAGTCACTTGGCCTTGTGTCCACGTCATAGGTATGGCTTTTTGGACGCAATTCTTCCATTAAGATCATTCTGGCCAGACTTCTCCAAAAAGTAGATGGGTGTGCCTGGGTCCCACGGCTTTGTGCCAGTTCTGAGCGGATGGCAGTGCTGGACATCTCCTGATTTGGAAGGGAAGTAAGCGTGATGTGTCTTTCATCTGATGCACTAAGCGTTCTTGGTCGACCACTGTGGTCAGGGAGGTGCTCCTATGTATGAAAGCATTCTTACTTTGCAGCATTTTTTCCACACCTGCCTAAAACTTTTGCACAGCACCGTATGTCAGATAATCACAGAGATCTTGGATTGGGTGGGAGGATACAGACCGGTGACGTGCGGTGAGACAGAGCCTTTCTTGTCATACTCCAGTATAAGACTATATAAAGTATATGAAATATACAAAGAATACATTATAAATATCATCTTTGTATTATTCTAATCACTCTTTAGAGTCACAACTCTGGAGTAAAAAGTCTATGGAGGTGAAGAAGCGCCAACCCCCCCCCCCCACCCCCCAACCATTTCCGCATATCTCTGATCAATACTCTCCACATTTCCTGCAGTGTAATCCTTGCCTCCAAGCTGTCCCACTGTCCCACCCGCAGGCTGCAGTGTCCCGTGGGCACTACAAGACACCAGAGACTGGATGAGGGCGCATTGCGCCCGTCATCCACAGACACTGCGCCAGCTCCAGGAGAGGCTTGTGGGAGTGCTGAGTAAGCCCCAGTATGACGAACACGGGGGCGTAAATCTCCAACTCTGCATTGTGCTCCAGGCCATGCTTCCTTGCCACTAAGCCACACACCCTATTTTCAGGGGCGTGCACATTTGTCCAGAACAGCAAATGCCAGAAGTTGGGAGGTATGATTTACACCTGCACCTGTGTATAACGCCCACATGTATATACCGCTGCACCTGTGTATAACGCCCACATGTATATACCGCTGCACCTGTGTATAACGCCCACATGTATATACCGCTGCACCTGTGTATAATGCCCACATGTATATACCGCTGCACCTGTGTATAATGCCCACATGTATATACCGCTGCACCTGTGTATACTGCCCACATGTATATACCGCTGCACCTGTGTATACTGCCCACATGTATATACCGCTGCCCCTGTGTATAATGCCCACATGTATATACCGCTGCACCTGTGTATAATGCCCACATGTATATACCGCTGCCCCTGTGTATAATGCCCACATGTATATACCGCTGCACCTGTGTATAATGCCCACATGTATATACCGCTGCCCCTGTGTATAATGCCCACATGTATATACCGTTGCCCGTGTATACTGCCCACATGTATATACCACTGCACCTGTGTATACTGCCCACATGTATATACCGCTGCACCTGCGTATAATGCCCACATGTATATACCGCTGCACCTGCGTATAACGCCCACATGCATATATCGCTGCACCTGTGTATAACGCCCACATGTATATACTGCTGCACCTGTGTATAACACCCACATGTATATACTGCTGCACCTGTGTGTAACACCCACATGTATATACCGCTGCACTTGTGTATAACACCCACATGTATATACCGCTGCACCTGTGTATAACGCCCACATGTATATACCGCTGCACCTGTGTATACTGCCCACATGTATATACCGCTGAACCTGTGTATAATGCCCACATGTATATACCGCTGCACCTGTGTATAATGCCCACATGTATATACCGCTGCCCCTCTGTATAATGCCCACATGTATATACCGCTGCACCTGTGTATAATGCCCACATGTATATACCGCTGCCCCTGTGTATAATGCCCACATGTATATACCGTTGCCCGTGTATACTGCCCACATGTATATACCGCTGCACCTGTGTATAACGCCCACATGTATATACCGCTGCACCTGTGTATAACACCCACATGTATATACCGCTGCACCTGTGTATACTGCCCACATGTATATACCGCTGCACCTGCGTATAATGCCCACATGTATATACCGCTGCACCTGCGTATAACGCCCACATGTATATACCGCTGCACCTGCGTATAACGCCCACATGTATATACCGCTGCACCTGTGTATAACACCCACATGTATATGCCGCTGCACCTGTGTATAATGCCCACATGTATATACCGCTGCACCTGTGTATAACACCCACATGTATATACCGCTGCACCTGTGTATAACGCCCACATGTATATACCGCTGCACCTGTGTATACTGCCCACATGTATATACCGCTGAACCTGTGTATAATGCCCACATGTATATACCGCTGCACCTGTGTATAATGCCCACATGTATATACCGCTGCCCCTGTGTATAATGCCCACATGTATATACCGCTGCCCCTGTGTATAATGCCCACATGTATATACCGCTGCCCCTGTGTATAATGCCCACATGTATATACCGTTGCCCGTGTATACTGCCCACATGTATATACCGCTGCACCTGTGTATACTGCCCACATGTATATACCGCTGCACCTGTGTATAACGCCCACATGTATATACCGCTGCACCTGTGTATAACACCCACATGTATATACCGCTGCACCTGTGTATACTGCCCACATGTATATACCGCTGCACCTGCGTATAATGCCCACATGTATATACCGCTGCACCTGCGTATAACGCCCACATGTATATACCGCTGCACCTGCGTATAACGCCCACATGTATATACCGCTGCACCTGTGTATAACACCCACATGTATATACCGCTGCACCTGTGTATAATGCCCACATGTATATACCGCTGCACCTGTGTATAATGCCCACATCTATATACCGCTGCACCTGTGTATACTGCCCACATGTATATACCGCTGCCCCTGTGTATAATGCCCACATGTATATACCACTGCCCCTGTGTATAATGCCCACATGTATATACCGCTGCCCCTGTGTATAATGCCCACATGTATATACCGCTGCACCTGTGTATAACACCCACATGTATATACCGCTGCACCTGTGTATAATGCCCACATGTATATACCGCTGCACCTGTGTATAATGCCCACATGTATATACTGCTGCACCTGTGTATAATGCCCACATGTATATACCGCTGCACCTGTGTATAATGCCCACATGCACCCTTGGCCTCATATATTGTGTGTAAATCTGCCTCTGGTGTAAATTACCTTGCTGAACATCCCTGATACAGACTCTTAACCATGATAATGATTTACAGGAAGACTGAAGGCAGGAGGAACGCTGGTATATAATTAGTAATAGAGGCTCATAGCGATTATCAGTATAATCCGGGGGAGCGTTGGCCTCGTGCCGCAATATGTAGGGGGCAGTAATTTGCATGGAAACATTTTCCAGCTGTTGTGTAGTTTGGTGATTTCTCTGTTGTGATGTATCTGAGAGATGGGGATTGTGCAGCTGGGGAGTAGTGTCCTGGCCTCGGTGTTCTATAAACACTCTATCCTCGTTCCCGCAGGTGCCGCGGTCCAGAGTTCCTGTCTGTCTCATTTACCTAACACTATCCTTCTCTTTCCTCCTAGCTCATCACCATACGTCAGAGGAGAAACCACCATCCAGAATGTCCCATCGTCACCGGCTGTGCCCGCCATGAACTCCTCACACCCCGATTCAGGGACTATATCTGCCCCCCTGGTCTCTGCTAACAACGTCCCCTACTTGGTGACGGAAGTGCTGACGGCGGTGATCTCTGTAGTTGGCAACACGCTAATCTGCTTGGCAGTGTTAAATGACCGCAGGCTCCGCACCGTTACCAACTACTTCCTCTTCTCCCTGGCCACTGCGGACATACTGGTGGGAGCTGTAGGAATCCCCTGTGCAATCCTGCTGGACCTGGGCTTAGCACAATGCAGCCTATACTCCTGCCTGCTGATGCTCTGCAACCTCATGACCTTTTCTTTGGCCTCCATCTTTGGACTTTTGGCAGTAGCAGTAGAGCGGTACATTTCCATCCTGTGCCCCTTCCATTACCGAGCACTGGTCACACCGAGGGCCTCCATAATAGTAATACTCTTCACCTGGATGCTAGCGGCGGTGGCTGGCCTGATGCCCCTCATGGGCTGGCACGAGTCATTCCCTCCTGAAAGCGTCTGCCTCTTCAGCAGCCTCATATCGGAATATTACATGGTCTACCTGATCTTCTTTGGCTGTGTGGTTCCCCCGCTGGTGGCCATGCTTGTGTTCTACGCTCGCATTTTTCTGGAGATCCGGAGACAAATTCGGCAGATTGCAGAATGGGAGGTGGATGTGAGCCGAAGGCGTCGGCGCAGGCGGATAGTGGTCAGGGAGTTTCGCATGGCAACGTCGCTCTTCCTTGTGGTCTTCTGCTTTGTCATCTGCTGGTTCCCCATTCATATTCTCAATGTTGTTCGGTTTTATTGTCCACATTGCAAGGTGCCTGCAGACCTGATCCTCTCTGCGGTCATCCTCTCTCACGCAAACTCCGCCATCAACCCCATTATATACGTCTTCCGCATGAGGACATTTCGGAGAGCAGTAGAGGCCACTTTATCGTGTTCCTGTGCTACGGCGGCTGTGGGAAGTGTTACTGGGTCCAGTCTGGCAAAAACCACTCCTGACCAGAGAGCAGAAGGGAACCTCAGGGACGGCCCATTGCCTGGGACCTAGGTGAGGAACTTGCAGGAGAGGAACACACGGTGCCTTCATCACTTCCTGGACCGGTGGTGGCAGATCTGATCCAACGAGTGGTGTAAGACATAACCCTTTCCGGACACTCTTTCTGGGATTGCTACTGTTCCGCCATGCGTCCGGACACTCTCTCTGGGATTGCTAGTGTTCCGCCATGCGTCTAAGCGATTGCTGTGTGTCTTTGACCATTAAGCTTTGTAGCTAGGTCCCACATTCCCAGCCAGTGCGTCAGACCCACATTATGGGCTCTCTGTGGAAGATCTTGAAATATAGAGAATTATAAAGAGCGCGTGACAAGAGGACATGGGTATTACTTGTATTATATGCAATATCCTTTCGTTACAAAGTGGCAGCATACTTCTTACCCCTCACAGTAAGGTGACCAGGTGATAGTCAGGAGAACATGTGGGGTGGGGGAGAAGTGGTAGCAGTGGTGACCTGACCTGGTGTAAGAGCAGTGACCATGAGCGAGAGGGGTCGGCTGTGATGGGATTACAGCATTGTGAAGGTTCAGCAGACCTGGACAGGGTCTCCACAGTGCTTTAATACTACCACTATTGTGCCTGTTGCATACCTTGCAACTGTCCCGATTTTCGCAGGACAGTCCCATTTTTTGGGACTCTAACGCTGTCCCACCCGCGGGCAAGTGTCCCTTGGAGGGGGGGGGGGGGGGGGGGGGCATTTGGGTGGCACATGCTGATCTGCTGTAGCGGTGAATAGACGCTGTGTGTGCATGAGACTATTCCTGGAGACGGGGACTGGGGGCATGTATGAGCATGGCATTACCGCAAAGCCATGCCCCCTTTAATCTGAAGCCACTCCTCACCTCTGAAGCCACATCCCCTTTTCCGGCGGGCGTGGCTACGTCATACAGGAGTCCCTCTTCCTCATTAATAAAACTTGGGACGTGTGCTAGTGATGTTGCTCATAGCGACCAATCAGACTCTACTTAACATTTATCTAGCTCAGTGGTTTCCAAACTTTTTTGAATCACGGCGCCCTAGAATATCAGAATTTTTTTCACGGCACCCCTAGGCCAAAAATGTCTTATTGAGAAATGTAGAAAGAAATATTACATTAAGTAGATGGCGTTTATATGTCACCCTTAGGGTCAGTTGTGTGGTGAGGGACAAGATTTGCTTCTATTTGGCCACATAGTTTATGACTGGCAGCCACCAGCACTGGTTTTTCCTATTATATTGACCATGAATAATTTGAATTGGTCCTGGACCACCAACCCAGGGCACCCCTGCAAGTGTCCTGAGGCACCACACAGTTTGGGAACCTCCGATCTAGCTGCTTCTAGAAGATAATAGATAGAATCTTATTGGTTGCTAAGGGCAACATCACCAGTTTTAAAAAAACTCCCACCTTAGTAAATTTACCCCTAAGTAAGTGACGTCATTAGTTATAAATGTTTAGAGCATCTGGTGTCGGGGCATACTCAGTCTCATTTTACTGCTGCGTTTGATTCCTTGCAGTGTGCATATAGGGGGAATCGCTCCGCAGACGACGCTGTGCGTACTGTTCTGCATGATGTGCAGAGCCACGTAGAGCGCTGTTGTAGGTCAGGACTTTATTTGCGGATTTCTGCTTTTATTTCTATTATCACAGTTTCTTTGGCATCTAAGCTGTTTGATTTGGGGTAAGTGGGTTTATTTGTCACTGGGTTTTGTGATTTTTTCATACACAGGCCCCAGGTGGTGAAGATGGGGAAAGTTACATCGGGGGAAGTGCTGTTAAAACCGGCGCTCCGCAGGGTCGTGTCCTCACCCCCGGAATATAGTTACTGTTTACCCACGGCTGCGTATCGTCTTTGCAATCTGTTCCGGTCATTACATTTGCAGATGATATTGCAGTTGTTGGGTTGATCAGTAATGAGAACGAGGGTCTTTATAAGAATATGGTAGGAGGGTTTGCGGACCGGAGCAGGAATAATCATTTATTCCTATATGCAGATAGAAGGAATTGCTAGTGATTTATATTAGGAGAGACAGTATATTGCCTTAGCTGCCAGTAGGGTCAGATGGTGAGGCCATTCAGGTGCTGGGGTCCTTCAAGTTTTTGGGGATTGTCTTGATTTACGGTATTATTGCTTGGTTGGGCAACTGTACTGCAGCCAAGGTGCGCCTTAATATCTGGTTAGGACTGTTAGGAAAGTTATTGAGGTGCAAGTGCCTTGTATTCAAGTCCTCTATGGAGAGAATTTTATAGAGAGTTAGGGGTATTATATCTGACCCAGCTCGTCCCAATCATAGGTTATTTATTAAGCTACTGTCCGACAGAAGGCTTAGCTCAGTGATGACACGCAGTTTTTCCCATCTACTGTACATATATTAAACTGTAATAATGCAGTGATCTGAGTCTGTGTGTAAGGGGGGAATTCTGTATGTTTTCACTATCTGTTTTTTTTTGTGCCGGGGTGTTTTACATTGTTACTTCATTTGACAATTAATTTTACTCACACACAAGGCCATTACCTAAACTACCCTAATGTACATCTCTTCTCTATCTCACAATATCTCCCAACCCGACCTCTCCACGCTGCACAAGATATACGTCTCTCATCCACACTCATTACTCACTCCCACTCACGATTGCAGGACTCTCTTTGGGCTGCACCCACTCTGTGGATAAGACTCACCTCTAGTCTACAAACCTTCAAATATTCCCTGAAAACTCACCTCCTCAGGCAGATTATCACATTCCAGAACAATCATAAGCTTTCCTATACAGTTATATCCCCCCTGTACAGACCACACATTCGCACATATTTTCTCTTTCTTCACTTTCCCTTCCTCCTGACCCCAGGCCAACATCACTGTGTGACCATATCATACAGCCCACCAAGAGCCTCTGCAATATGATTGGACCATTATGCAATCGGTAGCACCTATTTCCCTATCGATTGTAAGCCGGCGAGCAGGGCCCTCATACCTCTATGACTGTTTGTTATTACCCAGTACCCAGTAAAGTGCAACGGAATATGCTGCGTTATATAAGAAACTGTTAATAAATAAATTCTGTCTTGGTAATGACAATAATGTTGTTATACTGTAGAAGGGGAGCCGCATGACAGAGGTCTTATAGCCATACATGCAATGTGCTTACTGGAGGGAAAGATACTAGAGCACACCCGGCCAACCTGTGGCTCTCCAGGTGGTTGGGAATCTTAAAGCTGTGGCAGGGCATGCTGGGACGTGTAGTTTCACAACAGTTGCAGAGCCATAGGTTGGCCAGGCCTGTACTAAAGAGACTCATTTAGGGCCACTAGAAGAGTCTATGGAGGAACTGGAGTTAATGGATACGTAGGCAATGGGCAGCACTGTGTGACAGTAGGTTCCTTGGAGACACCTATAAGCAGACGGCTTAGAGATAGGAGGGTGCGGAAATGACAACAAAGGACAACCTGACTGGTCAGTAAGTATACCAAGAGGAATGGAGCCAGGGGCGGTGGGCAGCAGGGAAACCAGAAAGGAATCCAGGAGGAGGAAGGCGTGGGGAGGGGTGAAGGGCAGATGCAAGAAAGGTCCATTATGGAATTAGAGATGAGAAAAATTAGGATTTTAATACCTACCGGTAAATCCTTTTCTCTTAGTCCGTAGAGGATGCTGGGGACACTTCAAGAACCATGGGGTATAGACAGGATCCGCAGGAGACATGGGCACTTTAAGACTTTAAAAGGGGTGTGAACTGGCTCCTCCCTCTATGCCCCTCCTCCAGACTCCAGTTATAGGAACTGTGCCCAGGGAGACGGACATTTCGAGGAAAAAGGATTTATTTTGATTTAAACTAAGGTGAGATACATACCAGCTCACACCTCAAACATGCCGTACAACATGGCATTCAACTCAACGCATGCAACAGCATGAATAATGACAGCAACAGGCTGACTATAACTGCAACACAACACGTGTGTGTAACCATAACCAAGGACTGCAGATACAGTACGCACTGGGACGGGCGCCCAGCATCCTCTACGGACTAAGAGAAAAGGATTAACCGGTAGGTATTAAAATCCTATTTTCTCCTTACGTCCTAGATGATTCTGACGACACTTCAAGAACCATGGGGTTTATACCAAAGCTCAAGAACGGGCGGGAGAGTGCGGATGACTCTGCAGCACCGATTGACCAAACAAGAGGTCTTCCTCAGCCAGGGTATCAAACTTGTGAAACTTTGCAAAAGTGTTTGAACCCGACCAAGTAGCTGCTCGGCAAAGCTGTAATGCCGAGACCCCCCGGGCAGCCGCCCAGGATGAGCCCACCTTTCTGGTAGAATGGGCCTTCACCGATTTCGGTAACGGCAATCCAGCAGTAGAATGAGCTTGCCGAATCGTATTACAGATCCAGCGTGCAATAGTCTGCTTGGAAGCAGGAGCCCCAATCTTGTTGTGATCATACAGGACAAACAGAGCCTCCGTTTTCCCAATCTGAGCCGTTCTGGCTACATAAATATTCAAAGCTCTGACCACATCTAGAGAGTTCGATTCCTCAAAGGCGTCAGTAGCCACAGGCACCACAATAGGTTGGTTCATGTGAAACGATGGCACCACTTTAGGCAGAAATTGCTGACAAGTTCTCAACTCCGCGTTATCTACATGGAAGATCAAATAGGGGCTCTTGTGAGACAAAGTCGCCAATTCAGACACCCGCCTTGCAGAGGCCAAGGCCAACAGCATGATCACTTTCCAAGTGACAAATTTCAACTCTACCTTACGTAAAGGTTCAAACCAATGAGACTGCAGGAACCGCAACATCACGTTAAGATCCCATGGTGCCACCGGGGGTACAAAGGGAGGTTGGATGTGCAGCACGCCTTTCACGAAAGTCTGAACTTCCGGGAGGAAAGCCAATTCTTTTTGAAAGAAAATTGACAAGGCTGAAATTTGTACTTTAATTGAGCCTAACTTTAGGCCTGCATCCACACCTGCCTGCAGAAAATGAAGAAAACGGCCCAGCTGAAATTCTTCCGTAGGAGCCTTCTTGGATTCACACCAAGACACATATTTTCTACAAATACGGTGATAATGTTTTGCCGTTACCTCTTTTCTAGCCTGAAGCAGTGTGGGAATTACTTCACCGGGAATACCCTTTCGGGCTAGGATCCTGCGCTCAACCTCCAAGCCATCAAACGAAGCCGCGGTAAGTCTTGGTACACGCACGGCCCCTACTCTAACAGATCCTCTCGCAGAGGAAGAGGCCAGGGATCTCCTATGAAGATCTGGAAACCAAGCCCTCCTTGGCCAGTCTGGAACAATGAGGATTGCCTGAACCCTTGTTCTTCTTATGATCTTTATCACTTTTGGAATGAGTGGAATCGGAGTAAACACATATACTGACTGAAACACCCACGGTGTCACTAGGGCATCCACTGCTATTGCTTGAGGGTCCCTTGACCTGGAACAATATCTCAGAAGTTTCTTGTTGAGGCGAGACACCATCATGTCTATGTAAGGAATTCCCCAACGACTTGTCACTTCTGCAAAGATCTCTTGATGAAGACCCCACTCTCCTGGATGGAGATCGTGTCTGCTGAGGAAGTCTGCTTTCCAGTTGTCTACACCCGGAATGAAGACTGCTGACAGAGGGCTTACATGCCTTTCCGCCCAGCTGAAAACTTTTGTGGCTTCTGCCATTGCCGCTCTGCTCTTCGTTACGCCCTGGCGGTTTATGTGCGCCACTGCTGTTATGTTGTCTGACTGAATCAAGACGGGCAGATCACGAAGAAAATGTTCCGCTTGTAGAAGGCCGTTGTAAATGGCCCTTAACTCCAGAATGTTTATGCGGAGACAAGCTTCCTGGCTTGACCATTTTCCCTGGAAATTTCCCCCCTGTGTGACTGCACCCCAGCCTCGGAGACTCGCATCCGTGGTCACCAGGATCCAGTTCTGGATCCCGAATCTGCATCCCTCTAGGAGGTGAGAGCTGTGCAGCCACCACAGGAGGAAGATTCTGGTCCTGGAAGACAGGATTATTTTCCGGTGCATGTGCAGATGGGATCCGGACCACTTGTCCAACAGGTCCCACTGAAACACCCTGGCATGGAACCTGCCAAACTGAATAGCCTCGTAGGCCGCCACCATCTTTCCTAGCAACCGAGTGCATTGATCAATCGACACTCTTGCCGGTGTCAGAATCTGTTTGACCAGGTTCTGGATTTCCAGATCCTTTTCCATTGAAAGAAAAACTCTCTGTAATTCCGTGTCCAGAATCATACCCAAGAACGACAGTCTTGTCTTCGGAACCAACTGTGATTTTGGCAAGTTTAGGAGCCAACCATGTTGTTGCAGAATTGTCAGGGAGAGCGTCACGCTCTGCAGTAATTGTTCCTTAGACCTCGCTTTTATCAGGAGATCGTCCAAGTACGGGATAATTATGACTCCTTGCTTGCGCAGGAGAACCATCATTTCCGCCATAACTTTGGTGAAAACCCTCTGAGCCGTGGACAGACCAAACGGCAACGACTGAAATTGGTAATGACAATCCTGAACGGCAAACCTCAGGTAAGCCTGATGTGGAGAATATATGGGGACGTGTAAGTAGGCATCCTTTATGTCGACCGACACCATAAAATCCCCTTCCTCCAGACTGGAGATCACTGCTCGGAGAGACTCCATCTTGAATTTGAATTTTTTTAGATAAAATCCCTCAATTTCTAAGTTCAGAATAGGTCTGACCGAGCCTTCCGGCTTCGGGACCACGAACAGACTCGAATAAAAGCCTTCTCCCTGTTGTGACGGGGGCACCATGACAATGACTTGATTTTGACATAGTTTTTGTATAGCACCGCATACCACCTCCCTGTCCGGAAGAGAAACTGGTAAGGCTGATTTGAAAAATCGTCGAGGGGGCATGTCTTGAAATTCCAGCTTGTACCCTTGGGACACTATTTTTAATACCCATGGGTCTAGGGTCAAACGAACCCAGAAATGACTGAAGAGTCGGAGACGTGCCCCCACTGGTGCGGACTCCCGCAGAGGAGTCCCAGCATCATGCGGTGGATTTGGTAGAAGCCAGAGAGGACTTCTGCTCTTGGGAACCTGCCACAGCCAGTGACCTTTTTCCCTTTCCTCTTCCTCTAGAAGCAAGCAAGGAAGACCCTCGTCCTTTTTTGTATTTATTGGACAGAAAGGACTGCATCTGATAGTGGTGCATTTTCTTTTGTTGTGCAGGAACATAAGGTAAAAATGATGACTTACCCGCGGTAGCCGTAGATACCAGGTCAGCGAGGCCGTCACCAAACAAGACACCACCTTTATACGGTAGAGACTCCAAAGTCTTCTTAGAGTCAGCATCAGCATTCCATTGATGAATCCACAATGCTCTCCTAGCTGAGACTGCCATAGCATTGGCTCTTGATCCCAAAAGGCCAATGTCCCTCGCAGCTTCCTTTAGGTAGACTGCAGCGTCCCTGATATGACCCAGCATCAAAAGAACGCTATCCCTATCCAGAGTATCAAACTCAGATGACAAGTTATCTGCCCACTTTTCAATAGCGCTACTCACCCACGCTGAAGCAACGGCAGGTCTGAGTAGCGTACCCGTAGTGACATAAATGGATTTCAATGTATTTTCCTGCTTACGATCCGCAGGTTCTTTTAGGGCTGCCGTGTCAGGAGACGGAAGCGCCACCTTTTTGGACAGCCGTGACAGCTTTGTCCACAGTGGGGGGTGACTCCCACTTTTCCCTATCCCCAGAGGGGAACGGATATGCCACCGGAATTCTCTTGGGAATCTGAAACTTCTTGTCAGGATTTTCCCAAACCTTTTAAAAAAGTGCATTCAGTTCATGAGAGGGAGGAAACGTTACCTCAGGTTTCTTTCCTTTATACATACAGACCCTTGTATCAGGAACAGTAGGGTCCTCAGTGATATGTAACACGTCTTTTATTGCCACAATCATGTACTGAATACTCTTAGCCAGTTTTGGATTTAATCTGGCATCACTATAGTCGACACTGGAGTCAGAGTCCGTGTCGGTATCTGTATCTGCTATCTGAGTAAATGAACGCTTTTGTGACCCCAAGGGGGTCTGAACCTGGGACAACACATCCTCTACGGATTTTTTCCATGCCTGGTTTTGAGACTCAGATTTATCCAATCTTTTATTCAACAGAGCCACATTCGCATTCAAAACATTTACCCAATCAGGAGTCGGCGGTGCCGACAGGGTCACTCCCACAGCCGTTTCTTTCCCTAATCCAGTCTCTTCCTGGGAAGAGCACTTTGCCTCACACATGTGGACACACGTGCACCGACACTCACAAACACACTGGGCATATAGGGGACAGACCCACAGTAAAGCCTGTCAGAGAGACACAGAGGGAGTTTGCCAGCTCACAACCCAGCGCTTATCCCGGTTCTGAACACTTTTATATAAAGCCCCAGACCTGTTAGCGCTTTTATATTACATTAAATAGCACCAAATATATTGTGCCCCCCCGTTTTGCACCCTGTTACTTGTACAGCAGGGGAGAGGAAAGCCAGCGTCTCTGCAGCTCTCTGGAGAGAAAATTGCGCTGGTGAGAGCTGTGAGGGCTAAGCCCCGCTCCCTCAATGGCGCGCTTCAGCCCCACTATTTTATCAAATATTTATGCTGGCGGGGGACCGGATTCAGTGCCTAGGCACTTAAAAACCACTTTTGCCAGGACATATTGAGGATTTACATGCTGCCCAGGGCGCCCCCCCCCCCCCCCCCCCCGCGCGCGCCCTGCACCCTGTAGTGCCGCTGTGTGTGGGAGCATGGTGCGCTGTGCGGTGCCTCAAAGCCGTCACTGAAGTCTTCTGATCTTCTACTCACCCGTCTTCTGACTTCTGGCTCTGCAAGGGGGGTGACGGGGCGGCTCCGGGAACGAGCATCTAGGCGTACCTAGCGTTCAGACCCTCAGGAGCTAATGGTGTCCTGTAGCCTAAGAAGCAGAGCCTTGAAACTCACAGAAGTAGGTCTGACTTCTCTCCCCTCACTCCCACGATGCAGGAAGACTGTAGCCAGCAGAGCTCTCTGAAAATAATAAACCTAACAAAAGTATTTTTCTGAGAAACTCTGGAGAGCTCCTCAGAGTGCATCCAGTCTCACTGGGCACAGAATCTAACTGGAGACTGGACGAGGGGCATAGAGGGAGGAGCCAGTTCACACCCCTTTTAAAGTCTTAAAGTGCCCATGTCTCCTGCGGATCCCGTCTATACCCCATGGTTCTTGAAGTGTCCCCAGCATCCTCTAGGACGTAAGGAGAAATGGTTGTCTATTGTAAAGCAGGCTGGCCAGCAGATTTTAGGCAGGAGAGTAGATAAATGGGTCGGTAGAAATAGGACAGGGATGGGTCCGTACCAAGATCAGGAGAGTATGAGTGATGACTGCATGGTTGAAGGCAGAGGGTTTAATATGCATAGAGATGGAGAAGATCTATAAGTCATCAAGGCCACTGTGAGTGAGTACCAGGTGAGGAAGGAAGGGACATAGAGGACAGGGTGGGTAGGGAAGAGGAGTGATTCGACATAGTGTGCAGGGGAGAGGAAGGATGGGACGTAGTGGGCAGGGTGTGTAGGGTGAGAGGAAGGAAGGGACGTAGTGGGCAGGGTGTGTAGGGGAGAGGAAGGATGGGACGTAGTGGGCAGGGTGGGTAGGGAAGAGGAAGGATGGGACGTAGGGAGTAGGGTGTGCAGGGGAGAGGAGAGATGGGACGTAGGGAGTAGGGTGTGTAGGGGAGAAGAGAGATGGGACATAGTGTGTAGGGGAGGGGAGAGGAAGGATGGGACGTAGTGGGCAGGGTGTGTAGGGGAGAGGAAGGATGGGACGTAGGGGGCAAGGTGTGTAGGGGAGAGGAAGGATGGGACGTAGGGGGCAGGGTGTGTAGGGTGAGAGGAAGGAAGGGACGTAGTGGGCAGGGTGTGTAGGGGAGAGGAAGGATGGGACGTAGTGGGCAGGGTGGGTAGGGAAGAGGAAGGATGGGACGTAGGGAGTAGGGTGTGCAGGGGAGAGGAGAGATGGGACGTAGGGAGTAGGGTGTGTAGGGGAGAAGAGAGATGGGAAATAGTGTGTAGGGGAGGGGAGAGGAAGGATGGGACGTAGTGGGCAGGGTGTGTAGGGGAGAGGAAGGATGGGACGTAGGGGGCAAGGTGTGTAGGGGAGAGGAAGGATGGGACGTAGGGTGTGTAGGGGAGAGGAAGGATGGGACGTAAAGGGCAGGGTGTGTAGGGGAGAGAAGGGATGGGACGTAGAGGGCAGGGTGTGTAGGGGAGAGGAAGGATGGGACATAGAGGGCAGGGTGAGTAGGGGAGAGGAAGGATGGGACGTAGTGGGCAGGGTGAGTAGGGGAGAGGAAGGATGGGACATAGAGGGCAGGGTGAGTAGGGGAGAGGAAGGATGGGACGTAGGGTGTGTAGGGGAGAGGAAGGATGGGACGTAAAGGGCAGGGTGTGTAGGGGAGAGAAGGGATGGGACGTAGAGGGCAGGGTGTGTAGGGGAGAGGAAGGATGGGACATAGAGGGCAGGGTGAGTAGGGGAGAGGAAGGATGGGACGTAGTGGGCAGGGTGAGTAGGGGAGAGGAAGGATGGGACGTAGTGGGCAAAGTGTGTAGGGGAGAGGAAGGATGGGAAGTAGTAGGGAGGGGAGAGGAAGGATGGGACGTAGAGGGCAGGGTGTGTAGGGGAGAGAAGGGATGGGACATAGTGGGAAGGGGAGAGGTAGGATGGAACGTAGGGGGCAGGGTGTGTAGGGGAGAGGAAGGATGGGATGTAGGGGGCAGGGTGTGTAGGGGAGAGTAAGGATGGGACGTAGGGGGCAGGGTGTGTAGGGGAGAGGAAGGATGGGACGTAGGGGGCAGGGTGTGTAGGGGAGAGGAAGGATGGGACGTAGTGGGCAGGGTGTGTAGGGGAGAGAAGGGATAGGACATAGTGGGCAGGGTGTGTAGGGGAGAGAAGGGATGGGACATAGTGGGGAGGGGAGAGGAGAGATGGGACGTAGGGGGCAGGGTGTGTAGGGGAGAAGAGAGATGGGACATAGTGTGTAGGGGAGGGGAGAGGAAGGATGGGACGTAGTGGGCAGGGTGTGTAGGGGAGAGGAAGGATGGGACGTAGGGGGCAAGGTGTGTAGGGGAGAGGAAGGATGGGACGTAGAGGGCAGGGTGTGTAGGGGAGAGAAGGGATGGGACGTAGAGGGCAGGGTGTGTAGGGGAGAGGAAGGATGGGACATAGAGGGCAGGGTGAGAAGGGGAGAGGAAGGATGGGACGTAGTGGGCAGGGTGAGTAGGGGAGAGGAAGGATGGGACATAGAGGGCAGGGTGAGTAGGGGAGAGGAAGGATGGGACGTAGAGGGCAGGGTGTGTAGGGGAGAGGAAGGATGGGACGTAGTGGGCAGGGTGTGTAGGGGAGAGGAAGGATGGGACGTAGTGGGCAGGGTGTGTAGGGGAGAGGAAGGATGGGACGTAGTGGGCAGGGTGTGTAGGGGAGAGGAAGGATGGGACGTAGAGGGCAGGGTGTGTAGGAGAGAGGAAGAATGGGACGTAGTGGGCAGGGTGTGTAGGAGAGAGGAAGGATGGGACGTAGTGGGCAGGGTGTGTAGGGGAGAGGAAGGATGGGACGTAGAGGGCAGGGTGTGTAGGGGAGAGGAAGGATGGGACATAGAGGGCAGGGTGAGTAGGGGAGAGGAAGGATGGGACATAGGGGACAGGGTGTGTAGGGGAGAGGAAGGATGGAACGTAGGGGGCAGGGTGTGTAGGGGAGAGAAGGGATGGGACGTAGTGGGCAGGGTGAGTAGGGGAGAGGAAGGATGGGACGTAGTGGGCAAAGTGTGTAGGGGAGAGGAAGGATGGGACGTAGTAGGGAGGGGAGAGGAAGGATGGGACGTAGAGGGCAGGGTGTGTAGGGGAGAGAAGGGATGGGACATAGTGGGGAGGGGAGAGGTAGGATGGAACGTAGGGGGCAGGGTGTGTAGGGCAGAGGAAGGACGGGATGTAGGGGGCAGGGTGTGTAGGGGAGAGTAAGGATGGGACGTAGGGGGCAGGGTGTGTAGGGGAGAGGAAGGATGGGACGTAGTGGGCAGGGTGTGTAGGGGAGAGAAGGGATGGGACGTAGTGGGCAGGGTGTGTAGGGGAGAGAAGGGATGGGACGTAGTGGGCAGGGTGTTTAGGGGAGAGTAAGGATGGGACGTAGGGGGCAGGGTGTGTAGGGGAGAGAAGGGATGGGACGTAGTGGGCAGGGTGTGTAGGGGAGAGAAGGGATGGGACGTAGTGGGCAGGGTGTTTAGGGGGAGAGTAAGGATGGGACGTAGGGGGCAGGGTGTGTAGGGGAGAGGAAGGATGGGACGTAGTGGGCAGGGTGTGCAGGGGAGAGAAGGGATGGGACGTAGTGGGCAGGGTGTGTAGGGGAGAGAAGGGATGGGACATGGAGGGGAGAGGAGAGATGGGACGTAGGGGGGCAGGGTGTGTAGGGGAGAAGAGAGATGGGACATAGTGTGTAGGGGAGGGGAGAGGAAGGATGGGACGTAGTGGGCAGGGTGTGTAGGGGAGAGGAAGGATGGGACGTAGTGGGCAGGGTGTGTAGGGGAGAGGAAGGATGGGACGTAGAGGGCAGGGTGTGTAGGGGAGAGGAATTATGGGACATAGTAGGCAAGGTGTGCAGGGGAGAGGAGAGATGGGACATAGGGAGTAGGGTGTGCAGGGAAGAGGAGAGATGGGACGTAGGGGAGTAGGGTGTGTAGAGGAGAGGAAGGATGGAACGTAGGGAGTAGCGTGTGCAGGAGAGAAGAGAGATGGGACATAGTGTGTAGGGGAGGGGAGAGGAAGGATGGGACGTAGTGGGCAGGGTGTGTAGGGGAGAGGAAGGATGGGACGTAGGGGGCAAGGTGTGTAGGGGAGAGGAAGGATGGGACGTAGGGGGCAGGGTGTGTAGGGGAGAGGAAGGATGGGACGTAGAGGGCAGGGTGTGTAGGGGAGAGAAGGGATGGGACGTAGAGGGCAGGGTGTGTAGGGGAGAGGAAGGATGGGACATAGAGGGCAGGGTTAGTAGGGGAGAGGAAGGATGGGACGTAGTGGGCAGGGTGAGTAGGGGAGAGGAAGGATGGGACATAGAGGGCAGGGTGAGTAGGGGAGAGGAAGGATGGGACGTAGAGGGCAGGTTGTGTAGGGGAGAGGAAGGATGGGACGTAGTGGGCAGGGTGTGTAGGGGAGAGGAAGGATGGGACGTAGTGGGCAGGGTGTGTAGGGGAGAGGAAGGATGGGACGTAGTGGGCAGGGTGTGTAGGGGAGAGGAAGGATGGGACGTAGTGGGCAGGGTGTGTAGGGGAGAGGAAGGATGGGACGTAGAGGGCAGGGTGTGTAGGAGAGAGGAAGGATGGGACGTAGTGGGCAGGGTGTGTAGGGGAGAGGAAGGATGGGACGTAGTGGGCAGGGTGTGTAGGGGAGAGGAAGGATGGGACGTAGAGGGCAGGGTGTGTAGGGGAGAGGAAGGATGGGACGTAGAGGGCAGGGTGAGTAGGGGAGAGGAAGGATGGGACGTAGGGGACAGGGTGTGTAGGGGAGAGGAAGGATGGAACGTAGGGGGCAGGGTGTGTAGGGGAGAGAAGGGATGGGACGTAGTGGGCAGGGTGAGTAGGGGAGAGGAAGGATGGGACGTAGTGGGCAAAGTGTGTAGGGGAGAGGAAGGATGGGACGTAGTAGGGAGGGGAGAGGAAGGATGGGACGTAGAGGGCAGGGTGTGTAGGGGAGAGAAGGGATGGGACATAGTGGGGAGGGGGAGAGGTAGGATGGAACGTAGGGGGCAGGGTGTGTAGGGGAGAGGAAGGACGGGATGTAGGGGGCAGGGTGTGTAGGGGAGAGTAAGGATGGGACGTAGGGGGCAGGGTGTGTAGGGGAGAGGAAGGATGAGTCGTAGTGGGCAGGGTGTGTAGGGGAGAGAAGGGATGGGACGTAGTGGGCAGGGTGTGTAGGGGAGAGAAGGGATGGGACGTAGTGGGCAGGGTGTGTAGGGGAGAGGAAGGATGGGACGTAGGGGGCAGGGTGTGTAGGGGAGAGGAAGGATGGGACGTAGTGGGCAGGGTGTGTAGGGGAGAGAAGGGATAGGACGTAGTGGGCAAGGTGTGTAGGGGAGAGAAGGGATGGGACATAGTGGGGAGGGGAGAGGAGAGATGGGACGTAGGGGGCAGGGTGTGTAGGGGAGAAGAGAGATGGGACATAGTGTGTAGGGGAGGGGAGAGGAAGGATGGGACGTAGTGGGCAGGGTGTGTAGGGGAGAGGAAGGATGGGACGTAGGGGGCAAGGTGTGTAGGGGAGAGGAAGGATGGGACGTAGAGGGCAGGGTGTGTAGGGGAGAGAAGGGATGGGACGTAGAGGGCAGGGTGTGTAGGGGAGAGGATGGATGGGACATAGAGGGCAGGGTGAGAAGGGGAGAGGAAGGATGGGACGTAGTGGGCAGGGTGAGTAGGGGAGAGGAAGGATGGGACATAGAGGGCAGGGTGAGTAGGGGAGAGGAAGGATGGGACGTAGAGGGCAGGGTGTGTAGGGGAGAGGAAGGATGGGACGTAGTGGGCAGGGTGTGTAGGGGAGAGGTAGGATGGGACGTAGTGGGCAGGGTGTGTAGGGGAGAGGAAGGATGGGACGTAGTGGGCAGGGTGTGTAGGGGAGAGGAAGGATGGGATGTAGAGGGCAGGTTGTGTAGGAGAGAGGAAGGATGGAACGTAGTGGGCAGGGTGTGAAGGGGAGAGGAAGGATGGGACGTAGTGGGCAGGGTGTGTAGGGGAGAGGAAGGATGGGACGTAGAGGGCAGGGTGTGTAGGGGAGAGGAAGGATGGGACATAGAGGGCAGGGTGAGTAGGGGAGAGGAAGGATGGGACGTAGGGGACAGGGTGTGTAGGGGAGAGGAAGGATGGAACGTAGGGGGCAGGGTGTGCAGGGGAGAGAAGGGATGGGACGTAGTGGGCAGGGTGAGTAGGGGAGAGGAAGGATGGGACGTAGTGGGCAAAGTGTGTAGGGGAGAGGAAGGATGGGACGTAGTAGGGAGGGGAGAGGAAGGATGGGACGTAGAGGGCAGGGTGTGTAGGGGAGAGAAGGGATGGGACATAGTGGGGAGGGGAGAGGTAGGATGGAACGTAGGGGGCAGGGTGTGTAGGGGAGAGGAAGGACGGGATGTAGGGGGCAGGGTGTGTAGGGGAGAGTAAGGATGGGACGTAGGAGGCAGGGTGTGTAGGGGAGAGGAAGGATGGGACGTAGTGGGCAGGGTGTGTAGGGGAGAGAAGGGATGGGACGTAGTGGGCAGGGTGTGTAGGGGAGAGAAGGGATGGGACGTAGTGGGCAGGGTGTTTAGGGGAGAGTAAGGATGGGACGTAGGGGGCAGGGTGTGTAGGGGAGAGAAAGGATGGGACGTAGTGGGCAGGGTGTGCAGGGGAGAGAAGGGATGGGACGTAGTGGGCAGGGTGTGTAGGGGAGAGAAGGGATGGGACATAGTGGGGAGGGGAGAGGAGAGATGGGACGTAGGGGGCAGGGTGTCTAGGGGAGAAGAGAGATGGGACATAGTGTGTAGGGGAGGGGAGAGGAAGGATGGGACGTAGTGGGCAGGGTGTGTAGGGGAGAGGAAGGATGGGACGTAGTGGGCAGGGTGTGTAGGGGAGAGGAAGGATGGGACGTAGTGGGCAGGGTTTGTAGGGGAGAGGAAGGATGGGACGTAGAGGGCAGGGTGTGTAGGGGAGAGGAATTATGGGACATAGTAGGCAAGGTGTGCAGGGGAGAGGAGAGATGGAACATAGGGAGTAGGGTGTGCAGGGAAGAGGAGAGATGGGACGTAGGGAGTAGGGTGTGTAGAGGAGAGGAAGGATGGAATGTAGGGAGTAGCGTGTGCAGGGGAGAAGAGAGATGGGACATAGTGTGTAGGGGAGGGGAGAGGAAGGATGGGACGTAGTGGGCAGGGTGTGTAGGGGAGAGGAAGGATGGGACGTAGGGGGCAAGGTGTGTAGGGGAGAGGAAGGATGGGACGTAGGGGGCAGGGTGTGTAGGGGAGAGGAAGGATGGGACGTAGAGGGCAGGGTGTGTAGGGGAGAGAAGGGATGGGACGTAGAGGGCAGGGTGTGTAGGGGAAAGGAAGGATGGGACATAGAGGGCAGGGTTAGTAGGGGAGAGGAAGGATGGGACGTAGTGGGCAGGGTGAGTAGGGGAGAGGAAGGATGGGACATAGAGGGCAGGGTGAGTAGGGGAGAGGAAGGATGGGACGTAGAGGGCAGGTTGTGTAGGGGAGAGGAAGGATGGGACGTAGTGGGCAGGGTGTGTAGGGGAGAGGAAGGATGGGACGTAGTGGGCAGGGTGTGTAGGGGAGAGGAAGGATGGGACGTAGTGGGCAGGGTGTGTAGGGGAGAGGAAGGATGGGACGTAGAGGGCAGGGTGTGTAGGAGAGAGGAAGGATGGGACGTAGTGGGCAGGGTGTGTAGGGGAGAGGAAGGATGGGACGTAGTGGGCAGGGTGTGTAGGGGAGAGGAAGGATGGGACGTAGAGGGCAGGGTGTGTAGGGGAGAGGAAGGATGGGACGTAGAGGGCAGGGTGAGTAGGGGAGAGGAAGGATGGGACGTAGGGGACAGGGTGTGTAGGGGAGAGGAAGGATGGAACGTAGGGGGCAGGGTGTGTAGGGGAGAAAAGGGATGGGACGTAGTGGGCAGGGTGTGTAGGGGAGAGGAAGGATGGGACGTAGTGGGCAAAGTGTGTAGGGGAGAGGAAGGATGGGACGTAGTAGGGAGGGGAGAGGAAGGATGGGACGTAGAGGGCAGGGTGTGTAGGGGAGAGAAGGGATGGGACATAGTGGGGAGGGGAGAGGTAGGATGGAACGTAGGGGGCAGGGTGTGTAGGGGAGAGGAAGGACGGGATGTAGGGGGCAGGGTGTGTAGGGGAGAGTAAGGATGGGACGTAGGGGGCAGGGTGTGTAGGGGAGAGGAAGGATGAGACGTAGTGGGCAGAGTGTGTAGGGGAGAGAAGGGATGGGACATAGTGGGCAGGGTGTGTAGGGGAGAGAAGGGATGGGACGTAGTGGGCAGGGTGTGTAGGGGAGAGTAAGGATGGGACGTAGTGGGCAGGGTGTGTAGGGGAGAGAAGGGATAGGACGTAGTGGGCAAGGTGTGTAGGGGAGAGAAGGGATGGGACATAGTGGGGAGGGGAGAGGAGAGATGGGACGTAGGGGGCAGGGTGTGTAGGGGAGAAGAGAGATGGGACATAGCGTGTAGGGGAGGGGAGAGGAAGGATGGGACGTAGTGGGCAGGGTGTGTAGGGGAGAGGAAGGATGGGACGTAGGGGGCAGGGTGTGTAGGGGAGAGGAAGGATGGGACGTAGAGGGCAGGGTGTGTAGGGGAGAAAAGGGATGGGACGTAGAGGGAAGGGGGTGTAGGGGAGAGGATGGATGGGACATAGAGGGCAGGGTGAGAAGGGGAGAGGAAGGATGGGACGTAGTGGGCAGGGTGAGTAGGGGAGAGGAAGGATGGGACATAGAGGGCAGGGTGAGTAGGGGAGAGGAAGGATGGGACGTAGAGGGCAGGGTGTGTAGGAGAGAGGAAGGATGGAACGTAGTGGGCAGGGTGTGAAGGGGAGAGGAAGGATGGGACGTAGTGGGCAGGGTGTGTAGGGGAGAGGAAGGATGGGACGTAGAGGGCAGGGTGTGTAGGGGAGAGGAAGGATGGGACATAGAGGGCAGGGTGAGTAGGGGAGAGGAAGGATGGGACGTAGGGGACAGGGTGTGTAGGGGAGAGGAAGGATGGAACGTAGGGGGCAGGGTGTGTAGGGGAGAGAAGGGATGGGACGTAGTGGGCAGGGTGAGTAGGGGAGAGGAAGGATGGGACGTAGTGGGCAAAGTGTGTAGGGGAGAGGAAGGATGGGACGTAGTAGGGAGGGGAGAGGAAGGATAGGACGTAGAGGGCAGGGTGTGTAGGGGAGAGGAAGGACGGGATGTAGGGGGCAGGGTGTGTAGGGGAGAGTAAGGATGGGACGTAGGGGGCAGGGTGTGTAGGGGAGAGGAAGGATGGGACGTAGTGGGCAGGGTGTGTAGGGGAGAGAAGGGATGGGACGTAGTGGGCAGGGTGTGTAGGGGAGAGAAGGGATGGGACGTAGTGGGCAGGGTGTTTAGGGGAGAGTAAGGATGGGACGTAGGGGGCAGGGTGTGTAGGGGAGAGAAAGGATGGGACGTAGTGGGCAGGGTGTGCAGGGGAGAGAAGGGATGGGACGTAGTGGGCAGGGTGTGTAGGGGAGAGAAGGGATGGGACATAGTGGGGAGGGGAGAAAAGAGATGGGACGTAGGGGGCAGGGTGTGTAGGGGAGAAGAGAGATGGGACATAGTGTGTAGGGGAGGGGAGAGGAAGGATGGGACGTAGTGGGCAGGGTGTGTAGGGGAGAGGAAGGATGGGACGTAGTGGGCAGGGTGTGTAGGGGAGAGGAAGGATGGGACGTAGTGGGCAGGGTTTGTAGGGGAGAGGATGGATGGGACGTAGAGGGCAGGGTGTGTAGGGGAGAGGAATTATGGGACATAGTAGGCAAGGTGTGCAGGGGAGAGGAGAGATGGAACATAGGGAGTAGGGTGTGCAGGGAAGAGGAGAGATGGGACGTAGGGAGTAGGGTGTGTAGAGGAGAGGAAGGATGGAACGTCGGGAGTAGCGTGTGCAGGGGAGAAGAGAGATGGGACATAGTGTGTAGGGGAGGGGAGAGGAAGGATGGGACGTAGTGGGCAGGGTGTGTAGGGGAGAGGAAGGATGGGACGTAGGGGGCAAGGTGTGTAGGGGAGAGGAAGGATGGGACGTAGGGGGCAGGGTGTGTAGGGGAGAGGAAGGATGGGACGTAGAGGGCAGGGTGTGTAGGGGAGAGAAGGGATGGGACGTAGAGGGCAGGGTGTGTAGGGGAAAGGAAGGATGGGACATAGAGGGCAGGGTGTGTAGCGGAGAGGAAGGATGGGACGTAGTGGGCAGGGTGAGTAGGGGAGAGGAAGGATGGGACATAGAGGGCAGGGTGAGTAGGGGAGAGGAAGGATGGGACGTAGAGGGCAGGGTGTGTAGGGGAGAGGAAGGATGGGACGTAGTGGGCAGGGAGTGTAGGGGAGAGGAAGGATGGGACGTAGTGGGCAGGGTGTGTAGGGGAGAGGAAGGATGGGACGTAGTGGGCAGGGTGTGTAGGGGAGAGGAAGGATGGGACGTAGAGGGCAGGGTGTGTAGGAGAGAGGAAGGATGGGACGTAGTGGGCAGGGTGTGTAGGGGAGAGGAAGGATAGGACGTAGTGGGCAGGGTGTGTAGGGGAGAGGAAGGATGGGACGTAGAGGGCAGGGTGTGTAGGGGAGAGGAAGGATGGGAAGTAGAGGGCAGGGTGAGTAGGGGAGAGGAAGGATGGGACGTAGGGGACAGGGTGTGTAGGGGAGAGGAAGGATGGAACGTAGGGGGCAGGGTGTGTAGGGGAGAGAAGGGATGGGACGTAGTGGGCAGGGTGAGTAGGGGAGAGGAAGGATGGGACGTAGTGGGCAAAGTGTGCAGGGGAGAGGAAGGATGGGACGTAGTAGGGAGGGGAGAGGAAGGATGGGACGTAGAGGGCAGGGTGTGTAGGGGAGAAAAGGGATGGGACATAGTGGGGAGGGGAGAGGTAGGATGGAACGTAGGGGGCAGGGTGTGTAGGGGAGAGGAAGGACGGGATGTAGGGGGCAGGGTGTGTAGGGGAGAGGAAGGATGGGACGTAGGGGACAGGGTGTGTAGGGGAGAGGAAGGATGGGACGTAGGGGACAGGGTGTGTAGGGGAGA
Source organism: Pseudophryne corroboree (assembly GCF_028390025.1). Lineage (NCBI taxonomy): Eukaryota > Metazoa > Chordata > Amphibia > Anura > Myobatrachidae > Pseudophryne > Pseudophryne corroboree. The sequence goes on from NW_026970538.1 coordinate 56,877, forward strand.
GGAAGGATGGGACGTAGTGGGCAGGGTGGGTAGGGAAGAGGAAGGATGGGACGTAGGGAGTAGGTGTGCAGGGGAGAGGAGAGATGGGACATAGGGAGTAGGGTGTGCAGGGGAGAGGAGAGATGGGACGTAGGGAGTAGGGTGTGTAGGGGAGAAGAGAGATGGGACATAGTGTGTAGGGGAGGGGAAAGGAAGGATGGGACGTAGTGGACAGGGTGTGTAGGGGAGAGGAAGGATGGGACGTAGGGGGCAAGGTGTGTAGGGGAGAGGAAGGATGGGACGTAGGGGGCAGGGTGTGTAGGGGAGAGGAAGGATGGGACGTAGAGGGCAGGGTGTGTAGGGGAGAGAAGGGATGGGACGTAGAGGGCAGGGTGTGTAGGGGAGAGGAAGGATGGGACATAGAGGGCAGGGTGAGTAGGGGAGAGGAAGGATGGGACGTAGTGGGCAGGGTGAGTAGGGGAGAGGAAGGATGGGACATAGAGGGCAGGGTGAGTAGGGGAGAGGAAGGATGGGACGTAGTGGGCAGGGTGAGTAGGGGAGAGGAAGGATGGGACGTAGTGGGCAGGGTGAGTAGGGGAGAGGAAGGATGGGACGTAGAGGGCAGGGTGTGTAGGGGAGAGGAAGGATGGGACGTAGTGGGCAGGGTGTGTAGGGGAGAGGAAGGATGGGACGTAGTGGGCAGGGTGTGTAGGGGAGAGGAAGGATGGGACGTAGTGGGCAGGGTGTGTAGGGGAGAGGAAGGATGGGACGTAGAGGGCAGGGTGTGTAGGAGAGAGGAAGGATGGGACGTAGTGGGCAGGGTGTGTAGGGGAGAGGAAGGATGGGACGTAGTGGGCAGGGTGTGTAGGGGAGAGGAAGGATGGGACGTAGAGGGCAGGGTGTGTAGGGGAGAGGAAGGATGGGACATAGAGCGCAGGGTGAGTAGGGGAGAGGAAGGATTGGACGTAGGGGACAGGGTGTGTAGGGGAGAAGAAGGATGGAACGTAGGGGGCAGGGTGTGTAGGGGAGAGAAGGGATGGGACGTAGTGGGCAGGGTGAGTAGGGGAGAGGAAGGATGGGACGTAGTGGGCAAAGTGTGTAGGGGAGAGGAAGGATGGGACGTAGTAGGGAGGGGAGAGGAAGGATGGGACGTAGAGGGCAGGGTGTGTAGGGGAGAGAAGGGATGGGACATAGTGGGGAGGGGAGAGGTAGGATGGAACGTAGGGGGCAGGGTGTGTAGGGGAGAGGAAGGACGGGATATCGGGGGCAGGGTGTGTAGGGGAGAGTAAGGATGGGACGTAGGGGGCAGGGTGTGTAGGGGAGAGGAAGGATGGGACGTAGTGGGCAGGGTGTGTAAGGGAGAGAAGGGATGGGACGTAGTGGGCAGGGTGTGTAGGGGAGAGAAGGGATGGGACGTATTGGGCAGGGTGTGTAGGGGAGAGTAAGGATGGGACGTAGGGGGCAGGGTGTGTAGGGGAGAGGAAGGATGGGACGTAGTGGGCAGGTTGTGTAGGGGAGAGAAGGGATAGGACGTAGTGGGCAGGGTGTGTAGGGGAGAGAAGGGATGGGACATAGTGGGGAGGGGAGAGGAGAGATGGGACGTAGGGGGCAGGGTGTGTAGGGGAGAAGAGAGATGGGACATAGTGTGTAGGGGAGGGGAGAGGAAGGATGGGACGTAGTGGGCAGGGTGTGTAGGGGAGAGGAAGGATGGGACGTAGGGGGCAAGGTGTGTAGGGGAGAGGAAGGATGGGACGTAGAGGGCAGGGTGTGTAGGGGAGAGAAGGGATGGGACGTAGAGGGCAGGGTGTGTAGGGGAGAGGAAGGATGGGACATAGAGGGCAGGGTGAGAAGGGGAGAGGAAGGATGGGACGTAGTGGGCAGGGTGAGTAGGGGAGAGGAAGGATGGGACATAGAGGGCAGGGTGAGTAGGGGAGAGGAAGGATGGGACGTAGAGGGCAGGGTGTGTAGGGGAGAGGAAGGATGGGACGTAGTTAACAGGGTGTGTAGGGGAGAGGAAGGATGGGACGTAGTACGGGATGTAGGGGGCAGGGTGTGTAGGGGAGAGTAAGGATGGGACGTAGGGGGCAGGGTGTGTAGGGGAGAGGAAGGATGGGACGTAGTGGGCAGGGTGTGTAGGGGAGAGAAGGGATGGGACGTAGTGGGCAGGGTGTGTAGGGGAGAGAAGGGATGGGACGTAGTGGGCAGGGTGTGTAGGGGAGAGTAAGGATGGGACGTAGGGGGCCGGGTGTGTATGGGAGAGGAAGGATGGGACGTAGTGGGCAGGGTGTGCAGGGGAGAGAAGGGATGGGACGTAGTGGGCAGGGTGTGTAGGGGAGAGAAGGGATGGGACATAGTTAGGAGGGGAGAGGAGAGATGGGACGTAGGGGGCAGGGTGTGTAGGGGAGAAGAGAGATGGGACATAGTGTGTAGGGGAGGGGAGAGGAAGGATGGGACGTAGTGGACAGGGTGTGTAGGGGAGAGGAAGGATGGGACATAGTGGGCAGGGTGTGTAGGGGAGAGGAAGGATGGGACGTAGTGGGCAGGGTTTGTAGGGGAGAGGAAGGATGGGACATAGAGTGCAGGGTGTGTAGGGGAGAGGAATTATGGGACATAGTAGGCAAGGTGTGCAGGGGAGAGGAGAGATGGGACATAGGGAGTAGGGTGTGCAGGGAAGAGGAGAGATGGGACGTAGGGAGTAGAGTGTGTAGGGGAGAGGAAGGATGGAATGTAGTGGGCAGGGTGTGTAGGGGAGAGGAAGGATGGGACGTAGAGGGCAGGGTGTGTAGGAGAGAGGAAGGATGGGACGTAGTGGGCAGGGTGTGTAGGGGAGAGGAAGGATGGGACGTAGGGGGCAAGGTGTGTAGGGGAGAGGAAGGATGGGACGTAGTGGGCAGGGTTTGTAGGGGAGAGGAAGGATGGGACGTAGAGGGCAGGGTGTGTAGGGGAGAGGAAGGATGGGACATAGAGGGCAGGGTGAGAAGGGGAGAGGAAGGATGGGACGTAGTGGGCAGAGTAAGGATGGGACATAGAGGGCAGGGTGAGTAGGGGAGAGGAAGGATGGGACGTAGAGGGCAGGGTGTGTAGGGGAGAGGAAGGATGGGACGTAGTTAACAGGGTGTGTAGGGGAGAGGAAGGATGGGACGTAGTACGGGATGTAGGGGGCAGGGTGTGTAGGGGAGAGTAAGGATGGGACGTAGGGGGCAGGGTGTGTAGGGGAGAGGAAGGATGGGACGTAGTGGGCAGGGTGTGTAGGGGAGAGAAGGGATGGGACGTAGTGGGCAGGGTGTGTAGGGGAGAGTAAGGATGGGACGTAGGGGGCAGGGTGTGTATGGGAGAGGAAGGATGGGACGTAGTGGGCAGGGTGTGCAGGGAAGAGGAGAGATGGGACGTAGGGAGTAGAGTGTGTAGGGGAGAGGAAGGATGGAATGTAGTGGGCAGGGTGTGTAGGGGAGAGGAAGGATGGGACGTAGAGGGCAGGGTGTGTAGGAGAGAGGAAGGATGGGACGTAGTGGGCAGGGTGTGTAGGGGAGAGGAAGGATGGGACGTAGGGGGCAAGGTGTGTAGGGGAGAGGAAGGATGGGACGTAGTGGGCAGGGTTTGTAGGGGAGAGGAAGGATGGGACGTAGAGGGCAGGGTGTGTAGGGGAGAGGAAGGATGGGACATAGAGGGCAGGGTGAGAAGGGGAGAGGAAGGATGGGACGTAGTGGGCAGAGTGAGTAGGGGAGAGGAAGGATGGGACATAGAGGGCAGGGTGAGTAGGGGAGAGGAAGGATGGGACGTAGAGGGCAGGGTGTGTAGGGGAGAGGAAGGATGGGACGTAGTTAACAGGGTGTGTAGGGGAGAGGAAGGATGGGACGTAGTACGGGATGTAGGGGGCAGGGTGTGTAGGGGAGAGTAAGGATGGGACGTAGGGGGCAGGGTGTGTAGGGGAGAGGAAGGATGGGACGTAGTGGGCAGGGTGTGTAGGGGAGAGAAGGGATGGGACGTAGTGGGCAGGGTGTGTAGGGGAGAGAAGGGATGGGACGTAGTGGGCAGGGTGTGTAGGGGAGAGTAAGGATGGGACGTAGGGGGCAGGGTGTGTATGGGAGAGGAAGGATGGGACGTAGTGGGCAGGGTGTGCAGGGGAGAGAAGGGATGGGACGTAGTGGGCAGGGTGTGTAGGGGAGAGAAGGGATGGGACATAGTTAGGAGGGGAGAGGAGAGATGGGACGTAGGGGGCAGGGTGTGTAGGGGAGAAGAGAGATGGGACATAGTGTGTAGGGGAGGGGAGAGGAAGGATGGGACGTAGTGGACAGGGTGTGTAGGGGAGAGGAAGGATGGGACATAGTGGGCAGGGTGTGTAGGGGAGAGGAAGGATGGGACGTAGTGGGCAGGGTTTGTAGGGGAGAGGAAGGATGGGACATAGAGTGCAGGGTGTGTAGGGGAGAGGAATTATGGGACATAGTAGGCAAGGTGTGCAGGGGAGAGGAGAGATGGGACATAGGGAGTAGGGTGTGCAGGGAAGAGGAGAGATGGGACGTAGGGAGTAGAGTGTGTAGGGGAGAGGAAGGATGGAATGTAGTGGGCAGGGTGTGTAGGGGAGAGGAAGGATGGGACGTAGAGGGCAGGGTGTGTAGGAGAGAGGAAGGATGGGACGTAGTGGGCAGGGTGTGTAGGGGAGAGGAAGGATGGGACGTAGTGGGCAGGGTGTGTAGGGGAGAGGAAGGATGGGACGTAGTGGGCAGGGTTTGTAGGGGAGAGGAAGGATGGGACGTAGAGGGCAGGGTGTGTAGGGGAGAGGAAGGATGGGACATAGAGGGCAGGGTGAGAAGGGGAGAGGAAGGATGGGACGTAGTGGGCAGAGTGAGTAGGGGAGAGGAAGGATGGGACATAGAGGGCAGGGTGAGTATGGGAGAGGAAGGATGGGACGTAGAGGGCAGGGTGTGTAGGGGAGAGGAAGGATGGGACGTAGTTAACAGGGTGTGTAGGGGAGAGGAAGGATGGGACGTAGTACGGGATGTAGGGGGCAGGGTGTGTAGGGGAGAGTAAGGATGGGACGTAGGGGGCAGGGTGTGTAGGGGAGAGGAAGGATGGGACGTAGTGGGCAGGGTGTGTAGGGGAGAGAAGGGATGGGACGTAGTGGGCAGGGTGTGTAGGGGAGAGAAGGGATGGGACGTAGTGGGCAGGGTGTGTAGGGGAGAGTAAGGATGGGACGTAGGGGGCAGGGTGTGTATGGGAGAGGAAGGATGGGACGTAGTGGGCAAGGTGTGCAGGGGAGAGGAGAGATGGGACATAGGGAGTAGGGTGTGCAGGGAAGAGGAGAGATGGGACGTAGGGAGTAGAGTGTGTAGGGGAGAGGAAGGATGGAATGTAGTGGGCAGGGTGTGTAGGGGAGAGGAAGGATGGGACGTAGGGGGCAGGGTGTGTTGGGGAGAGGAAGGATGGGACGTAGAGGGCAGGGTGTGTAGGGGAGAGAAGGGATGGGACGTAGAGGGCAGGGTGTGTAGGGGAAAGGAAGGATGGGACATAGAGGGCAGGGTTAGTAGGGGAGAGGAAGGATGGGACGTAGTGGGCAGGGTGAGTAGGGGAGAGGAAGGATGGGTCATAGAGGGCAGGGTGAGTAGGGGAGAGGAAGGATGGGACGTAGAGGGCAGGGTGTGTAGGGGAGAGGAAGGATGGGACGTAGTGGGCAGGGTGTGTAGGGGAGAGGAAGGATGGGACGTTGTGGGCAGGGTGTGTAGGGGAGAGGAAGGATGGGACGTAGTGGGCAGGGTGTGTAGGGGAGAGGAAGGATGGGACGTAGAGGGCAGGGTGTGTAGGAGAGTGGAAGGATGGGACGTAGTGGGCAGGGTGTGTAGGGGAGAGGAAGGATGGGACGTAGTACGGGATGTAGGGGGCAGGGTGTGTAGGGGAGAGTAAGGATGGGACGTAGGGGGCAGGGTGTGTAGGGGAGAGGAAGGATGGGACGTAGTGGGCAGGGTGTGTAGGGGAGAGAAGGGATGGGACGTAGTGGGCAGGGTGTGTAGGGGAGAGTAAGGATGGGACGTAGGGGGCAGGGTGTGTATGGGAGAGGAAGGATGGGACGTAGTGGGCAGGGTGTGCAGGGAAGAGGAGAGATGGGACGTAGGGAGTAGAGTGTGTAGGGGAGAGGAAGGATGGAATGTAGTGGGCAGGGTGTGTAGGGGAGAGGAAGGATGGGACGTAGAGGGCAGGGTGTGTAGGAGAGAGGAAGGATGGGACGTAGTGGGCAGGGTGTGTAGGGGAGAGGAAGGATGGGACGTAGGGGGCAAGGTGTGTAGGGGAGAGGAAGGATGGGACGTAGTGGGCAGGGTTTGTAGGGGAGAGGAAGGATGGGACGTAGAGGGCAGGGTGTGTAGGGGAGAGGAAGGATGGGACATAGAGGGCAGGGTGAGAAGGGGAGAGGAAGGATGGGACGTAGTGGGCAGAGTGAGTAGGGGAGAGGAAGGATGGGACATAGAGGGCAGGGTGAGTAGGGGAGAGGAAGGATGGGACGTAGAGGGCAGGGTGTGTAGGGGAGAGGAAGGATGGGACGTAGTTAACAGGGTGTGTAGGGGAGAGGAAGGATGGGACGTAGTACGGGATGTAGGGGGCAGGGTGTGTAGGGGAGAGTAAGGATGGGACGTAGGGGGCAGGGTGTGTAGGGGAGAGGAAGGATGGGACGTAGTGGGCAGGGTGTGTAGGGGAGAGAAGGGATGGGACGTAGTGGGCAGGGTGTGTAGGGGAGAGAAGGGATGGGACGTAGTGGGCAGGGTGTGTAGGGGAGAGTAAGGATGGGACGTAGGGGGCAGGGTGTGTATGGGAGAGGAAGGATGGGACGTAGTGGGCAGGGTGTGCAGGGGAGAGAAGGGATGGGACGTAGTGGGCAGGGTGTGTAGGGGAGAGAAGGGATGGGACATAGTTAGGAGGGGAGAGGAGAGATGGGACGTAGGGGGCAGGGTGTGTAGGGGAGAAGAGAGATGGGACATAGTGTGTAGGGGAGGGGAGAGGAAGGATGGGACGTAGTGGACAGGGTGTGTAGGGGAGAGGAAGGATGGGACATAGTGGGCAGGGTGTGTAGGGGAGAGGAAGGATGGGACGTAGTGGGCAGGGTTTGTAGGGGAGAGGAAGGATGGGACATAGAGTGCAGGGTGTGTAGGGGAGAGGAATTATGGGACATAGTAGGCAAGGTGTGCAGGGGAGAGGAGAGATGGGACATAGGGAGTAGGGTGTGCAGGGAAGAGGAGAGATGGGACGTAGGGAGTAGAGTGTGTAGGGGAGAGGAAGGATGGAATGTAGTGGGCAGGGTGTGTAGGGGAGAGGAAGGATGGGACGTAGAGGGCAGGGTGTGTAGGAGAGAGGAAGGATGGGACGTAGTGGGCAGGGTGTGTAGGGGAGAGGAAGGATGGGACGTAGTGGGCAGGGTGTGTAGGGGAGAGGAAGGATGGGACGTAGTGGGCAGGGTTTGTAGGGGAGAGGAAGGATGGGACGTAGAGGGCAGGGTGTGTAGGGGAGAGGAAGGATGGGACATAGAGGGCAGGGTGAGAAGGGGAGAGGAAGGATGGGACGTAGTGGGCAGAGTGAGTAGGGGAGAGGAAGGATGGGACATAGAGGGCAGGGTGAGTATGGGAGAGGAAGGATGGGACGTAGAGGGCAGGGTGTGTAGGGGAGAGGAAGGATGGGACGTAGTTAACAGGGTGTGTAGGGGAGAGGAAGGATGGGACGTAGTACGGGATGTAGGGGGCAGGGTGTGTAGGGGAGAGTAAGGATGGGACGTAGGGGGCAGGGTGTGTAGGGGAGAGGAAGGATGGGACGTAGTGGGCAGGGTGTGTAGGGGAGAGAAGGGATGGGACGTAGTGGGCAGGGTGTGTAGGGGAGAGAAGGGATGGGACGTAGTGGGCAGGGTGTGTAGGGGAGAGTAAGGATGGGACGTAGGGGGCAGGGTGTGTATGGGAGAGGAAGGATGGGACGTAGTGGGCAAGGTGTGCAGGGGAGAGGAGAGATGGGACATAGGGAGTAGGGTGTGCAGGGAAGAGGAGAGATGGGACGTAGGGAGTAGAGTGTGTAGGGGAGAGGAAGGATGGAATGTAGTGGGCAGGGTGTGTAGGGGAGAGGAAGGATGGGACGTAGGGGGCAGGGTGTGTTGGGGAGAGGAAGGATGGGACGTAGAGGGCAGGGTGTGTAGGGGAGAGAAGGGATGGGACGTAGAGGGCAGGGTGTGTAGGGGAAAGGAAGGATGGGACATAGAGGGCAGGGTTAGTAGGGGAGAGGAAGGATGGGACGTAGTGGGCAGGGTGAGTAGGGGAGAGGAAGGATGGGACATAGAGGGCAGGGTGAGTAGGGGAGAGGAAGGATGGGACGTAGAGGGCAGGGTGTGTAGGGGAGAGGAAGGATGGGACGTAGTGGGCAGGGTGTGTAGGGGAGAGGAAGGATGGGACGTAGTGGGCAGGGTGTGTAGGGGAGAGGAAGGATGGGACGTAGTGGGCAGGGTGTGTAGGGGAGAGGAAGGATGGGACGTAGAGGGCAGGGTGTGTAGGAGAGTGGAAGGATGGGACGTAGTGGGCAGGGTGTGTAGGGGAGAGGAAGGATGGGACGTAGTACGGGATGTAGGGGGCAGGGTGTGTAGGGGAGAGTAAGGATGGGACGTAGGGGGCAGGGTGTGTAGGGGAGAGGAAGGATGGGACGTAGTGGGCAGGGTGTGTAGGGGAGAGAAGGGATGGGACGTAGTGGGCAGGGTGTGTAGGGGAGAGTAAGGATGGGACGTAGGGGGCAGGGTGTGTATGGGAGAGGAAGGATGGGACGTAGTGGGCAGGGTGTGCAGGGAAGAGGAGAGATGGGACGTAGGGAGTAGAGTGTGTAGGGGAGAGGAAGGATGGAATGTAGTGGGCAGGGTGTGTAGGGGAGAGGAAGGATGGGACGTAGAGGGCAGGGTGTGTAGGAGAGAGGAAGGATGGGACGTAGTGGGCAGGGTGTGTAGGGGAGAGGAAGGATGGGACGTAGGGGCAAGGTGTGTAGGGGAGAGGAAGGATGGGACGTAGTGGGCAGGGTTTGTAGGGGAGAGGAAGGATGGGACGTAGAGGGCAGGGTGTGTAGGGGAGAGGAAGGATGGGACATAGAGGGCAGGGTGAGAAGGGGAGAGGAAGGATGGGACGTAGTGGGCAGAGTGAGTAGGGGAGAGGAAGGATGGGACATAGAGGGCAGGGTGAGTAGGGGAGAGGAAGGATGGGACGTAGAGGGCAGGGTGTGTAGGGGAGAGGAAGGATGGGACGTAGTTAACAGGGTGTGTAGGGGAGAGGAAGGATGGGACGTAGTACGGGATGTAGGGGGCAGGGTGTGTAGGGGAGAGTAAGGATGGGACGTAGGGGGCAGGGTGTGTAGGGGAGAGGAAGGATGGGACGTAGTGGGCAGGGTGTGTAGGGGAGAGAAGGGATGGGACGTAGTGGGCAGGGTGTGTAGGGGAGAGAAGGGATGGGACGTAGTGGGCAGGGTGTGTAGGGGAGAGTAAGGATGGGACGTAGGGGGCAGGGTGTGTATGGGAGAGGAAGGATGGGACGTAGTGGGCAGGGTGTGCAGGGGAGAGAAGGGATGGGACGTAGTGGGCAGGGTGTGTAGGGGAGAGAAGGGATGGGACATAGTTAGGAGGGGAGAGGAGAGATGGGACGTAGGGGGCAGGGTGTGTAGGGGAGAAGAGAGATGGGACATAGTGTGTAGGGGAGGGGAGAGGAAGGATGGGACGTAGTGGACAGGGTGTGTAGGGGAGAGGAAGGATGGGACATAGTGGGCAGGGTGTGTAGGGGAGAGGAAGGATGGGACGTAGTGGGCAGGGTTTGTAGGGGAGAGGAAGGATGGGACATAGAGTGCAGGGTGTGTAGGGGAGAGGAATTATGGGACATAGTAGGCAAGGTGTGCAGGGGAGAGGAGAGATGGGACATAGGGAGTAGGGTGTGCAGGGAAGAGGAGAGATGGGACGTAGGGAGTAGAGTGTGTAGGGGAGAGGAAGGATGGAATGTAGTGGGCAGGGTGTGTAGGGGAGAGGAAGGATGGGACGTAGAGGGCAGGGTGTGTAGGAGAGAGGAAGGATGGGACGTAGTGGGCAGGGTGTGTAGGGGAGAGGAAGGATGGGACGTAGTGGGCAGGGTGTGTAGGGGAGAGGAAGGATGGGACGTAGTGGGCAGGGTTTGTAGGGGAGAGGAAGGATGGGACGTAGAGGGCAGGGTGTGTAGGGGAGAGGAAGGATGGGACATAGAGGGCAGGGTGAGAAGGGGAGAGGAAGGATGGGACGTAGTGGGCAGAGTGAGTAGGGGAGAGGAAGGATGGGACATAGAGGGCAGGGTGAGTATGGGAGAGGAAGGATGGGACGTAGAGGGCAGGGTGTGTAGGGGAGAGGAAGGATGGGACGTAGTTAACAGGGTGTGTAGGGGAGAGGAAGGATGGGACGTAGTACGGGATGTAGGGGGCAGGGTGTGTAGGGGAGAGTAAGGATGGGACGTAGGGGGCAGGGTGTGTAGGGGAGAGGAAGGATGGGACGTAGTGGGCAGGGTGTGTAGGGGAGAGAAGGGATGGGACGTAGTGGGCAGGGTGTGTAGGGGAGAGAAGGGATGGGACGTAGTGGGCAGGGTGTGTAGGGGAGAGTAAGGATGGGACGTAGGGGGCAGGGTGTGTATGGGAGAGGAAGGATGGGACGTAGTGGGCAAGGTGTGCAGGGGAGAGGAGAGATGGGACATAGGGAGTAGGGTGTGCAGGGAAGAGGAGAGATGGGACGTAGGGAGTAGAGTGTGTAGGGGAGAGGAAGGATGGAATGTAGTGGGCAGGGTGTGTAGGGGAGAGGAAGGATGGGACGTAGGGGGCAGGGTGTGTTGGGGAGAGGAAGGATGGGACGTAGAGGGCAGGGTGTGTAGGGGAGAGAAGGGATGGGACGTAGAGGGCAGGGTGTGTAGGGGAAAGGAAGGATGGGACATAGAGGGCAGGGTTAGTAGGGGAGAGGAAGGATGGGACGTAGTGGGCAGGGTGAGTAGGGGAGAGGAAGGATGGGACATAGAGGGCAGGGTGAGTAGGGGAGAGGAAGGATGGGACGTAGAGGGCAGGGTGTGTAGGGGAGAGGAAGGATGGGACGTAGTGGGCAGGGTGTGTAGGGGAGAGGAAGGATGGGACGTAGTGGGCAGGGTGTGTAGGGGAGAGGAAGGATGGGACGTAGTGGGCAGGGTGTGTAGGGGAGAGGAAGGATGGGACGTAGAGGGCAGGGTGTGTAGGAGAGTGGAAGGATGGGACGTAGTGGGCAGGGTGTGTAGGGGAGAGGAAGGATGGGACGTAGTGGGCAGGGTGTGTAGGGGAGAGGAAGGATGGGACGTAGAGGGCAGGGTGTGTAGGGGAGAGGAAGGATGGGACGTAGAGGGCAGGGTGAGTAGGGGAGAGGAAGGATGGGACGTAGGGGACAGGGTGTGTAGGGGAGAGGAAGGATGGAACGTAGGGGGCAGGGTGTGTAGGGGAGAGAAGGGATGGGACGTAGAGGGCAGGGTGAGTAGGGGAGAGGAAGGATGGGACGTAGTGGGCAAAGTGTGTAGGGGAGAGGAAGGATGGGACGTAGTAGGGAGGGGAGAGGAAGGATGGGACGTAGAGGGCAGGGTGTGTAGGGGAGAGAAGGGATGGGACATAGTGGGGAGTGGAGAGGTAGGATGGGACGTAGGGGGCAGGGTGTGTAGGGGAGAGGAAGGATGGGACGTAGTGGGCAGGGTGTGTAGGGGAGAGAAGGGATGGGACGTAGTGGGCAGGGTGTGTAGGGGAGAGAAGGGAGGGGACGTAGTGGGCAGGGTGTGCAGGGGAGAGTAAGGATGGGACGTAGGGGGCAGGGTGTGTAGGGGAGAGGAAGGATGGGACGTAGTGGGCAGGGTGTGCAGGGGAGAGAAGGGATGGGACGTATTGGGCAGGGTGTGTAGGGGAGAGAAGGGATGGGACATAGTGGGGAGGGGAGAGGTAGGATGGAACGTAGGGGGCAGGGTGTGTAGGGGAGAGGAAGGACGGGATGTAGGGGGCAGGGTGTGTAGGGGAGAGGAAGGATGGGACGTAGGGGACAGGGTGTGTAGGGGAGAGGAAGGATGGGACGTAGGGGACAGGGTGAGTAGGGGAGAGGAAGGATGGGACCTAGTGGGCAGGGTGAGTAGGGGAGAGGAAGGATGGGACGTAGGGGGCAGGGTGTGTAGGGGAGAGGAAGGATGGGACGTAGGGGGCAGGGTGTGTAGGGGAGAGAAGGGATGGGACGTAGTGGGCAGGGTGAGTAGGGGAGAGGAAGGATGGGACGTAGTGGGCAAAGTGTGTAGGGGAGAGGAAGGATGGGACGTAGTAGGGAGGGGAGAGTAAGGATGGGACGTAGGGGGCAGGGTGTGTAGGGGAGAGGAAGGATGGGACGTAGTGGGCAGGGTGTGTAGGGGAGAGGAAGGATGGAACGTAGGGGGCAGGGTATGTAGGGGAGAGAAAGGATGGGACGTAGAGGGCAGGGTGTGTAGGGGAGAGAAGGGATGGGACATAGTGGGAAGGGGAGAGGTAGGATGGAACGTAGGGGGCAGGGTGTATAGGGGAGAGAATGGACGGGATGTAGGGGGCAGGGTGTGTAGGGGAGAGTAAGGATGGGACGTAGGGGTCAGGGTGTGTAGGGGAGAGGAAGGATGGGACGTAGTGGGCAGGGTGTGTAGGGGAGAGAAGGGATGGGACGTAGTGGGCAGGGTGTGTAGGGGAGAGAAGGGATGGGACGTAGTGGGCAGGGTGTGTAGGGGAGAGGAAGGATGGGACGTAGTGGGCAGGGTGTGTAGGGGAGAGGAAGGATGGGACGTAGTGGGCAGGGTGTGTAGGGGAGAGGAAGGATGGGACGTAGTGGGCAGGGTGTGTAGGGGAGAGGAAGGATGGGACGTAGTGGGCAGGGTGTGTAGGAGAGAGGAAGGATGGGACGTAGTGGGCAGGGTGTGTAGGGGAGAGGAAGGATGGGACGTAGGGGGCAGGGTGTGTAGGGGAGAGGAAGGATGGGACGTAGTTGGCTGGGTGTGTAGGGGAGAGGAAGGATGGAACGTAGGGGGCAGGGTGTGTAGGGGAGAGGAAGGATGGAACGTAGGGGGCAGGGTGTGTAGGGGAGAGGAAGGATGGGACGTAGTGGGCAGGGTGTGTAGGGGAGAGAAGGGATGGGACGTAGGGGGCAGGGTGTGTAGGGGAGAGGAAGGATGGGACGTAGGGGGCAGGGTATGTAGGGGAGAGGAAGGATGGGACGTAGAGGGCAGGGTGTGTAGGGGAGAGGAAGGATGGGACGTAGTGGGCAGGGTGTGTAGGGGAGAGGAAGGATGGGACGTAGAGGGCAGGGTGTGTAGGGGAGAGAAGGGATGGGACGTAGTGGGCAGGGTGTGTAGGGGAGAGGAAGGATGGAACGTAGGGGGCAGGGTGTGTAGGGGAGAGGAAGGATGGGACATAGTGGGCAGGGTGTGTAGGGCAGAGGAAGGACGGGACGTAGGGGGCAGGGTGTGTAGGGGAGAGAAGGAATGGGACGTAGAGGGCAGGGTGTGTAGGGGAGAGGAAGGATGGGACGTAGTGGGCAGGGTGTGTAGGGGAGAGAAGGGATGGGACGTAGGGGGCAGGGTGTGTAGGGGAGAGGAAGGATGGAACGTACGGGGCAGGGTGTGTAGGGGAGAGAAGGGATGGGACGTAGGGGGCAGGGTGTGTAGGGGAGAGGAAGGATGGGACGTAGGGGGCAGGGTGTGTAGGGGAGAGAAGGGATGGGACGTAGGGGGCAGGGTGTGTAGGGGAGAGGAAGGATGGGACGTAGTGGGCAGGGTGTGTAGGGGAGAGGAAGGATGGTACGTAGTGGGCAGGGTGTGTAGGGGAGAGGAAGGATGGGACGTAGGGGGCAGGGTGTGTAGGGGAGAGGAAGGATGGGACGTAGTGGGCAGGGTGTGTAGGGGAGAGAAGGGGTGGGACGTAGGGGGCAGGGTGTGTAGGGGAGAGGAAGGATGGGACGTAGTGGGCAGGGTGTGTAGGGGAGAGGAAGGATGGTACGTAGTGGGCAGGGTGTGTAGGGGAGAGGAAGGATGGGACGTAGGGGGCAGGGTGTGTAGGGGAGAGGAAGGATGGGACGTAGTGGGCAGGGTGTGTAGGGGAGAGAAGGGGTGGGACATAGTGGGCAGGGTGTGTAGGGGAGAGGAAGGATGGGACGTAGTGGGCAGGGTGTGTAGGGGAGAGGAAGGATGGGACATAGTGGGCAGGGTGTGTAGGGGAGAGGAAGGATGGGACGTAGTGGGCAGGGTGTGTAGGAGAGAGGAAGGAAGGGACGTAGTGGGCAGGGTGTGTAGGGGAGAGGAAGGATGGGACGTAGTGGGCAGGGTGAGTAGGGGAGAGAAGGGATGGGACGTAGGGGGCAGGGTGTGTAGGGGAGAGGAAGGATGGGACGTAGGGGGCTGGGTATGTAGGGGAGAGGAAGGATGGGACGTAGAGGGCAGGGTGTGTAGGGGAGAGGAAGGATGGGACGTAGTGGGCAGGGTGTGTAGGGGAGAGGAAGGATGGGACGTAGAGGGCAGGGTGTGTAGGGGAGAGAAGGGATGGGACATAGTGGGGAGGGGAGAGGAAGGATGGAACGTAGGGGGCAGGGTGTGTAGGGGAGAGGAAGGATGGGACATAGTGGGCAGGGTGTGTAGGGGAGAGGAAGGATGGGACGTAGGGGGCAGGGTGTGTAGGGGAGAGAAGGGATGGGATGTAGGGGGCAGGGTGTGTAGGGGAGAGGAAGGATGGGACGTAGTGGGCAGGGTGTTTAGGGGAGAGAAGGGATGGGACGTAGGGGGCAGGGTGTGTAGGGGAGAGGAAGGATGGGACGTAGGGGGCAGGGTGTGTAGGGGAGAGGAAGGATGGGACGTAGTGGGCAGGGTGTGTAGGGGAGAGGAACGATGGGACGTAGTGGGCAGTGTGTGTAGGGGAGAGAAGGGATGGGACATAGTGGGCAGGGTGTGTAGGGGAGAGGAAGGATGGGACGTAGTTGGCACGGTGTGTAGGGGAGAGGAAGGATGGGACGTAGGGGGCAGGGTGTGTAGGAGAGAGGAAGGATGGGACGTAGGGGGTAAGGTGTGTAGGGGAGAGGAAGGATGGGACGTAGTGGGCAGGGTGTGTAGGGGAGAGGAAGGATGGGACGTAGGGGGCAGGGTGTGTAGGGGAGAGGAAGGATGGAACGTAGTTGGCAGGGTGTGTAGGGGAGAGGAAGGATGGGACGTAGGGGGCAGGGTGTGTAGGGGAGAGGAAGGATGGGACGTAGGGGGCAGGGTGTGTAGGAGAGAGGAAGGATGGGACGTAGTGGGCAGGGTGTGTAGGGGAGAGGAAGGATGGGACGTAGGGGGCAGGGTGTGTAGGGGAGAGGAAGGATGGGACGTAGTTGGCAGGGTGTGTAGGGGAGAGGAAGGATGGAACGTAGGGGGCAGGGTATGTAAGGGAGAGGAAGGATGGGACGTAGAGCGCAGGGTGTGTAGGGGAGAGGAAGGATGGGACGTAGTGGGCAGGGTGTGTAGGAGAGAGGAAGGATGGGACGTAGTGGGGAGGGTGTGTAGGGGAGAGAAGGGATGGGACATAGGGGGCAGGGTGTGTAGGGGAGAGGAAGGATGGGACATAGAGGGCAGGGTGTGTAGGGGAGAGGAAGGATGGGACGTAGTGGGCAGGGTGTGTAAGGGAGAGTAAGGATGGGACGCAGGGGGCAGGGTGTGTAGGGGAGAGGAAGGATGGGACGTAGTGGGCAGGGTGTGTAGGGGAGAGGAAGGATGGGACGTAGGGGGCAGGGTGTGTAGGAGAGAGGAAGGATGGGACGTAGTGGGCAGGGTGTGTAGGGGAGAGGAAGGATGGGACGTAGGGGGCAGGGTGTGTAGGGGAGAGGAAGGATGGGACGTAGAGCGCAGGGTGTGTAGGGGAGAGGAAGGATGGGACATAGAGGGCAGGGTGTGTAGGAGAGAGGAAGGATGGGACGTAGTGGGTAGGGTGTGTAGGAGAGAGGAAGGATGGGACGTAGTGGGTAGGGTGTGTAGGGGAGAGGAAGGATGGGACGTAGAGGGCAGGGTGTGTAGGAGAGAGGAAGGATGGGACGTAGAGGGCAGGGTGTGTAGAGGAGAGGAAGGATGGGACGTAGAGGGCAGGGTATGTAGGGGAGAGAAGGGGTGGGACGTAGGGGGCAGGGTGTGTAGGGGAGAGAAGGGATGGACAGTGGGTAGGGTGTGCAGGAGAGAGGAAGGATGGGACATAGTGGGGAGAGGAAGGATGGAACTTAGGGGCGGGGTGTGTAGGGGAGAGGAAGGATGGAACGTAGGGGGCAGGGTGTGTAGGGGAGAGGAAGGATGGGACGTAGAGGGCAGGGTGTGTAGGGGAGAGGAAGGATGGGACGTAGTGGGCAGGGTGTGTAGGGGAGAGGAAGGATGGGACGTAGTGGGTAGGGTGTGTAGGGGAGAGAAGGGATGGGACAGTGTGTAGGGGAGAGGAAGGATGGGACATAGTGGGGAGAGGAAGGATGGAACTTAGGGGCGGGGTGTGTAGGGGAGAGGAAGGATGGAACGTAGGGGGCAGGGTGTGTAGGGGAGAGGAAGGATGGGACGTAGAGGGCAGGGTGTGTAGGGGAGAGGAAGGATGGGACGTAGAGGGTAGGGTGTGTAGGGGAGAGAAGGGATGGGACAGTGTGTAGGGGAGAGTAAGGATGGGACGCAGGGGGCAGGGTGTGTAGGGGAGAGGAAGGATGGAACGTAGTGGGTAGGGTGTGTAGGGGAGAGAAGGGATGGGACAGTGTGTAGGGGAGAGGAAGGATGGGACATAGGGGGCAATTCAGAGTTGATTGCAGCAGCAAATTTGTTAGCAGTTGGGCAAAACCATGTGCACTGCGGGGGGGAGGGGGAAATAATAACATTTGCAGAGAGAGTAATGGGCCCTACACATTTGTCGACCCACCGCCGAGCTGCCTGATGGCGGATATGGGCGATGGGCGATCTGGCGGCGGAGGTACAGTGACGGGGGGGGTGAAGTTTCTTCACTCTCCCGTCACCCGGCTCCATAGCAGTGCAGGCAAATATGGACGAGATTGTCCATATTGGCCTGCATGCACCAGCGATGAATGAGCGCGGGGTTGCGCATCGTTCATCGCTGGTGCCTCCACACTGAAAGATATGAACGGTATCTCTTCATTAATGAACGAGATCATTAATATCTTTCAGTATTCTCGCCCAGTGCGTAGGACCCATTAGATTTGGGTGGGTTATATTGGCCCTCATTCCGAGTCGTTCGCTCGGTATATTTCATCGCATCGCAGTGAAATTCCGCTTAGTACGCATGCGCAATATTCGCACTGCGACTGCGCCAAGTAATTTAACAATGAAGATAGTATTTTTACTCACGGCTTTTTCTTCGCTCCGGCGATCGTAATGTGATTGACAGGAAATGGGTGTTACTGGGCGGAAACACGGCGTTTCATGGGCGTGTGGTTAAAAACGCTACCGTTTCCGGAAAAAACGCAGGAGTGGCCGGAGAAACGGAGGAGTGTCTGGGCGAACGCTGGGTGTGTTTATGACGTCAAACCAGGAACGACAAGCACTGAACTGATCGCAGATGCCGAGTAAGTCTGAAGCTACTCTGAAACTGCTAAGTAGTTTGTAATCGCAATATTGCGAATACATCGGTCGCAATTTTAAGAAGCTAAGATTCACTCCCAGTAGGCGGCGGCTTAGCGTGTGTAACTCTGCTAAAATCGCCTTGCGAGCGATCAACTCGGAATGAGGGCCATTGTTTCTGTGCAAGGTAAAACGAGATTTATGGTAAGAACTTACCGTTGTTAAATCTCTGCGAGGTACATTGGGCTCCACAAGGATTAACATCGGGGTGTAGAGTAGGATCTTGATCCGAGGCACCAACAGGCTCAAAGCTTTTGACTGTTCCCAAGGTGCTCAGCGCCGCCTCCTCTATAACCCCGCCTCCATGCCAGAGAGCTCAGGTTTCTTAACCAGCCCAATGCAGTAGCAGGTACCAGAGACGACAACCGATCGTAGCCAAATACACCACACACTCACCGCAGGAGAGGGTGTCAGCAGGTATGCCAATACCAACCCCAAAAATGTAAGTGCGTCAGGGTGGGCGCCTTGTGGAGCCCAGTATACCTCGCAGAAAGAGATTTAGCATCGGTAAGTTCTTACCATAAATCTTGTTTTCTGCTGCGGGGTACACTGGAATTACATCAGGGATGTCCCAAAGCAGTTCCTCACTGGAGGGGACGCACTGTAGCGGGCACAAAAACCCAGCGTCCAAAGGAAGCATCCTGGGAAGCGGCGGTATCGAAGGCATAGAACCTTATAAACGTGTTCCCTGAGGACCACGTAGCCGCCATGCACAATTGTTCAAGGGTTGCACCACGGTGGGTCGCCCAAGAAGGTCCAACGGACCGAGTAGAATGGGCTGTAATGGTAGCAGGAGTTGGATGACCAGCCTGTACATAAGCATGTGCAATCACCATTCTAATCCATCTGGCCAGAGTCTGCTTGGAAGCAGGCCAGCCACATTTGTGAAAACCAAACAATACAAATAGAGAATCAGATTTCCTCACGGAGGAAGTTCTCTTCACATAGATACGGAGAGCCCGTACCACATCCAAAGACTGTTCTTTGGGAGACAACTCAGGAGAATTAAAGGCCAGAACCACAATCTCCTGCTTAAGGTGTAAAGAAGACACCACCTTAGGCAAATAACCTGGCCGCGTTCCAAGAACCGCCCGCTCACGGCGAAAACTCAAATTGAGAGACTTGCAGGACAAGGCACCCAAGTCCGAGACCCTTTTAGCTGAAGCAATAGCCAGCAAAAAATGGACCTTAAGGGAAAGCCACTTAAGGTGAGCAGAGGCAAGAGGCTCAAACAGAGACACTTGCAAGGCCTTCAAAACCACTGACAAGTTCCAAGGGGCCACAGGTGGCACATAAGGAGGCTGAATCCACAACACACCCTGAGTGAATGTATGGACATCAGGTAGGGTGGCAATCTTTCTCTGAAACCAAACCGACAAGGCAGAAATGTGAACCTTGAGGGAGGCCAGACGCAGGCCTAAGTCCAGGCCCTGTTGTAGGAAGGCCAACAGTTTGGCCGTGCTAAACTTGAAAACATCATGATTGTGAGACACACACCAAGTAAAGTAAGCATTCCAGACCCTATGGTAAATCCAAGCAGAAGCCGGCTTACGGGCCTTCAACATAGTTTGAACGCCTGCCTCAGAAAAACACTTGTCCCTCAGGACGGAAGCCTCAAGAGCTATGCCGTCAAAGCCAGGCGGGCCAAGTCCTGGTAAACACAAAGGCCCTGAATGAGGAGGTCTGGTCGTTGTGGAAGTAGAAGGGGAAAATCTAGCGAGAGGCCCTGTAGATCGGAGAACCAGTGCCGTCTGGGCCACGCTGGAGCTAGCAGAAGTAGTTTTCCTCCTTCTTGCTTGAACTTCCGTATTACTCTGTGCAGGAGTGACACCGGAGGGAACACGTACGGAAGCCGAAAGTTCCATGAGATTGACAGAGCATCCACAAACACTGCTTGAGGATCCCTTGTCCTTGCTCCGAAGACCGGAACCTTGTGATTGTATCGAGACGCCATCAGGTCCACATCTGGGAGGCCCCATTTGTCCACGAGAAGTTGAAACACCTCTGGATGTAGGCTCCAATCTCCGGCGTGTACGTCCTGACGACTGAGATAGTCCGCCTCCCAGTTCAGAACGCCCGGAATGAACACTGCTGATATGGCCGGCAGATGGCGTTCTGCCCACTGAAGAATCCTTAATACTTCCCTTATTGCCATGCGGCTTCGAGTGCCGCCTTGATGATTTATGTATGCCACCGTGGTGACGTTGTCCGACTGTACTTGAACAGGTCTGTTCTGAATTAGATGCTGGGCCATTGTCAACGCGTTGAACACTGCCCGCAGTTCCAGAATATTGATTGGGAGCAGAGACTCCTCCTTGGTCCACCGACCCTGAAGAGAGTGTTGTTCCAACACCGCGCCCCAACCTCTCAGACTGGCATCCGTCGTCAGAAGGACCCAGTTGGATATCCAGAAGGGACGGCCCCTGCTCAGTCGTTGGTCCTGCTGCCACCAACGCAGTGACAGGCGGACCTCCGGAGACAATGAGATCATGTGAGATCTGATCCGGTGAGGCAGGCCGTCCCACTTGGTCAGAATTAACTTCTGCAGAGGGCGAGAGTGGAACTGAGCATACTCCACCATGTCGAAAGCCGACACCATGAGACCCAGCACTTGCATTTCCGAATGAATCGACACTTGCGGACGAGATAGGAAGCATTGAATCCTGTCCTGAAGCTTCAGGACTTTCTCCTGAGACAGGGACAACCGTTGGTTGTGAGTGTCCAATAACGCTCCCAGGTGTAACATGCTCCGAGCAGGAACCAGGGAGGATTTCTTCCAGTTGATCAGCCACCCGTGGGCTTTCAGGCACTGGACCGTCAGATCGAGATGACACAGGAGAAGTTCTGGCGAATTTGCCAGGATCAACAAATCGTCCAAGTATGGTAGGATCCTGACCCCTTGACGGCTGAGCGTAGCCGTCATGACCGCCATTACTTTGGTAAAGACTCTGGGAGCCGTTGTCAAACCAAAGGGTAACGCCCGAAATTGGAAATGCAGGTTGCCCACCGCAAACCGCAGGTACTGTTGATGAGATACCATAATAGGAATATGCAGGTAGGCATCCTGTATGTCCAGGGAGACCATATAGTCCCCAGGCTCCATGGCCAGAACAATAGAGCGCAGCGTTTCCATACGAAACTTGGAGATTAGCACATGCTTGTTCAAGGACTTCAGATTGAGAATGGGCCACGAGGACCCGTTCGGTTTCGGGACTAGAAACAGCGTGGAATAGTATCCCTTGCCTCTCTGAGCCAGAGGCACCTGTACTACCACTCCTGTGACCAGGAGGGAATGTAACACTGAGTGCAACGTATTTGCTTTTGCCGGATCCGGATGCACATATGTCAGGCAAAACCGCTGCGGGGGACGATTCTTGAAAGGTATGGCGTAACCTCGAGCGACGACTTCCCTCGCCCAGGCATCTGAAGTGGTCTTCAACCATTCCTGGGCAAAACCTAGAAGTCAGCCCCCTACCCTGGGATCCTCCAGAGGGAAACCCGCCCCGTCATGCGGCAGGCTTGTCAGTTTTGGAAGCTGGCTGACGGACAGCCCAGGCACGCTTTGGTCTGGGCTTGTTTGGTCTGGAAGCACGAGCTTGCTTTGGGTACGCCTGACCTTTTGCTTTACCTGGAGTATGAAAGGGCCGAGGGAAAGTACTTTTAGCCTTCTGTGCGGAAGGAGCAGTACTAGGTAGGCTAGCTGTTTCAGCCATAGCCAGATCAGCCACAATCTTATTTAGGTCTTGTCCAAAGAGAATGTCTCCTTTGAAAGGAAGTACCTCCAGGGTTTTTTTGGAATCCAAACCCACCGACCAGGATCTCAACCTAAGGATACGTCTGGCCAAGACGGATGCAGTAGCAGCCTTGGCCGCGAACAACCCGGCATCGTAGAGGCCGCCTCCTTAAGGTACAGAGAAGCCGTGGCAATATATGAGAGACATTGTTGAGCATGCTCAGGCGCATCGGCAGACAGTTCCGCCTCGAGTTCCTGAGCCCACGCCTCAACAGCTTCAGCAGCCCAAGTCGCTGCAATTGTTGGCCTATGCACAGCCTCCGTTAGGGTATAAATCGCTTTTAAACAGCCCTCCACACGTCTATCCGTCGATTCCTTCAGAGAGGTGACGGTAATTACTGGCAGAGTAGTGGAAACAACCATACGCGCCACATGAGAATCAACAGTCGGTGGGGTTCCCACCATTGAAGATAATAGAGCGGCTGTGCGATGTGCCGTCTGACAGCTCAGACGCGCAAAGCCAATCAGGAGAGTGCCACGACGTGGCGCTCCCTGATTGGCTGAAGGGACCCTCTGTGACAGGAGTCACGTGGGGTCCCGGCATTCGGGGAAAGGGGTCCCATGTGTAAACATGGGACCCCTTTCAGTGCGTGGTCTGGGTAAATGCGGTTTGTTTTTTTGCCAAGTACGTGGATTACAAAAAAGAAGAGGACCGATCTACACTGGATTTTGGTGAGTATAATTTTATTTTCAGGTACACCGTGGATTCTACTTGGAGAAGTGGACCGAACCTCGTGTCAACATAGGTAAGTATGTGTGTGTTGGCATGTATGTAATAAAGTTTTACTTTCACGGTGTGCGTGTACTGTTTTTATTTGGGTATTTTTTTTGCAGTTGAACTACAGGTACCAGCGGGACCGTTTCCCCCCCACATGCTGGTACTTGTGGTTCTCCAAGTACCAGCTTGAGGGGGAGGCTTGCTGGGACTTGTAGTTCTGCTACAAAAAACAATATTCTTTTTTTGTGTCACTTGGCTATCAGCCTCCCATCCGCAGCCCATGGATAGGGGGGGGGGGGGGGACAGCCTCGGGCTTCACCCCTGGCCCTTGGGTGGCTGGAGGGGGGGGAAAACCCCTTGATTTAAGGGGTCCCCACTCCTCCAGGGTACCCCAGCCAGGGGTGACTAAAATAAGATTTTACTCACCGGTAAATCTATTTCTCGTAGTCCGTAGTGGATGATGGGACTCCGTAAGGACCATGGGGATTAGCGGCTCCGCAGGAGACTGGGCACAACTAAAGAAAGCTTTAGGACTACCTGGTGTGCACTGGCTCCTCCCACTAAGACCCTCCTCCAGACCTCAGTCAGGATACTGTGCCCGGAAGAGCTGACACAATAAGGAAGGATTTTGAATCCCGGGTAAGACTCATACCAGCCACACCAATCACACCGTATAACTCGTGATACTATACCCAGTTAACAGCATGATAACAACTGAGCCTCTCAACAGATGGCTCAACAATAACCCTTTAGTTAGGCAATAACTATATACAAGTATTGCAGACAATCCGCACTTGGGATGGGCGCCCAGCATCCACTACGGACTACGAGAAATAGATTTACCGGTGAGTAAAATCTTATTTTCTCTAACGTCCTAAGTGGATGCTGGGACTCCGTAAGGACCATGGGGATTATACCAAAGCTCCCAAACGGGCGGGAGAGTGCGGATGACTCTGCAGCACCGAATGAGCAAACTCTAGGTCCTCCTCAGCCAGGGTATCAAACTTGTAGACTCTTGCAAGAGTGTTTTAACCCGACCAAGTAACAGCTCGGCAAATTTGTAAAGCCGAGACCCCTCGGGCAGCCGCCCAAGAAGAGCCCACTTTCCTCGTGGAATGGGCTTTCACAGATTTAGGGTGCGGCATTCCAGCCGCAGAATGTGCAAGTTGAATCGTGCTACAGATCCAGCGAACAATAGTCTGCTTAGAAGCAGGAGCACCCAGCTTGTTGGGTGCATACAGGATAAATAGCGAGTCAGTTTTCCTGACTCCAGCCGTCCTGGAAACATATACTTTTCAGGGCCCTGACTACGTCCAGAAAACTTGGAATCCTCCAAGTCCCAAGTAGCCGCAGGCACCACAATAGGTTGGTTCACATGAAAAACTAATACCACCTTAGGAAGGAATTGGGAACGAGTCCTCAATTCCGCCTTATCCATATAGAATACAGATAAGGGCATTTGTATGACAAAGCCGCCAATTCTGATACACGCATGGCCGACGCCACGGCCCACAGCATGACCACTTTCCACGTGAGGTATTGTAGCTCCACGGATTTAAGTGGCTCAACCCAATGCGACTTCAGGAAATCCAACACTACGTTGAGATCCCACGGTGCCACTGGAGGCACAAACGGGGGCTGACTATGCAGCACTCCCTTAACAAAAGTCTGAACTTCAGGCAGTGAAGCCAGTTCTATTTTGGAAGAAAATGTACAGAGCCGAAATCTGGACCTTAATGGAACCTTATTTTAGGCCCATAGTCACCTCTGACTTGTAGGAAGTGCAGAAAACGACCTAGCTGAAATTCCTCCTTTGGGGCCATACTGGCCTCACAGCACGCAACATATTTCCGCCATATGCGGTAATAATGGTTTGCGTTCACTTCTGTCCTAGCTTTAAATAGCGTAGGGATAACTTCCTCCGGAATGCCCTTTTCCTTCAGGATCCGGCGTTCAACCGCCATGCCGTCAAACGCAGCCGCGGTACGTCTTGGAACAGACAGGCCCCCTGCTGCAGCAGGTCCTGTCTGAGCGGCAGAGGCCATGGGTCCTCTGAGATCATTTCTTGGAGTTCTGGTTACCAAGCTCTTCTTGGCCACCCGGAACAATGAGTATAGTTCTTACTCCTCTCCTTCTTATTATTCTCATTACCCTGGTTATGAGAGGCAGAGAAGGGAACACATACACCGACTGGTACACCCACGGTGTTACCAGAGCGTCCACAGCTATCGCCTGAGGGTCCCTTGACCTGGCGCAATATCTTTTTTTTTTAATATTAAATTTTTATTGAATTTTCACACAGATTACATGTACATGTATATGTAAATTGGTAAACAAAATCTGGATGAGGGTAAAGAGACATACATAAAACAGAACTAATAAAGACATAGGGGGGGAAAGTACATATCAGGGATATCATAATACAACAATGAAAACATAGTTAAGTGTAAAACAAAAGGTCTACTTCACTTAACCCGTTAATGCCCGGAATGGACCGGGGGAGCGAAGCACGGAGAGGTCTGGAGTAGTAACTGAAGCTCTGGAGGCACCTATCTGGCCCGAACCCTCCTTGTAAAGGGACCATTTAATCCATTTCTCGCTAATAGAGGTATTTCCTGAGGAATACTTGACCTGTGCTGTTTCAAAAACATAATGTTGATGAACTCTATTTTCTATCATAGAAATAGTGGGGACAACCGCTGATTTCCATTTGGAGGCGATGGCGGCTTTAGAGGCTATAAGGATATGGCCTAAAAGGTATCTATCACCGCTAGACATTTCCTTCCCATAGTAATGGAAAAGTGCCAAGAGAGGTTCAGGCAAAAGGACCACTCCCAGTTTGTATAAAATAAGTAGAAACACTTCCCTCCATAGCGCCCGAATTACTGGACACAGCCAAAATACATGTAAGATATCCCCCACCATCCCACAGTTTCTCCAGCAACTAGCGGAGACATCGGGCCAAATTTTGTGCAGGCGATCTGGCGTTAGATATACCCTATGAACCAATTTGTAATACATTTCACAATGATTTACGCATTTAGAAATTCTAAAACAAGATTTAAAGATATCTCTCCAAATATCTTCAGTGAAGACTGCAGGGAGATCTTTTTCCCATTTGGTCTGTGCAGGGAAAACCCCACGATGGGCCTCAGTCACAAGATGCTGGTACCATCGGGATATGCCTCCCCTGTTGCCGCTGGGTGTAAGGAGTGACATCAGTAGTTTAGGGAAATCAGTATGTGGGACTCGATTTGGCGAGCAGCTTTGAAGCCAATGTCGCAATTGTAGATATTTATAAAAGTCCTGCTTGGGAATCTGAAACTGTTCTCGGAGCAGGGAGAAGGGAACTAAGGCGCCGTCCCGGAGGACATCCTTTAGAGTAGTGAGACCCAAGGCCTGCCAATGGTATAGTTGCATATCTGGTATCAATAGGGCTATAGTGTGGAGGGACAACTGGGGGGAGGGGATAGCACCAGGAGGGAGAGATCTAATTACTTATTTCCATGCCATCAGGGTTGTGTGTACTGCGGGGCATTCAGCAATCCTGGTTGGAACTGAGTTGGTAGGCAACCACAACAAATCCGATAATGTGAAGGGGGATATCGCGTCCCGCTCCAGGGATACCCATGGTTTAAAATTGCTCTGAGTGAACCAGTCTCTAGCCTGTGTAAGTAAACAAGCGATATGGTATCTCTCTAGATCTGGATACGCGACACCCCCGACCCATTTAGGTGCAGTCAATGTGGATTTCGCTATTCTCGGCTTCGAGCCCCCCCATATATATTTAGTCAAAAGACGATTGAATCTGTTACAAACATCTTTGGGGAAAGCCCTTGGGATGGTACGAAACAGGTACATCAACTTTGGCAAGAGGACCATCTTCACCGCCGCCACCCGCCCGACCCAGGAGACCTCCTGCATCATCCAATCTTTAATTATCAATTCAAATGTACGATAAAGAGGGTCATAGTTGCACCCTATTAAGTCCCGCCCCCTAGATATATGAACACCCAGGTATTTAAGCGATCTAAGTTGCCACGCATACTTATAGTCATTCTTTAGACGACTAAGAGCGCTGTCGGAGATATTCAAAGGGAGGGCCTCGGTCTTAGTAGCGTTCAGTTTGTAGTAAGAAACCGCTGCATATGAGTCTAATAGAGAATGTAGATAAGGTAAGGACGCTTCAGGCTCTCTAAGACACACCAGAATATCATCCGCAAAAAGACAGATTTTATGCGGCATCCCACCCACCTCTGGGCCTACAATTGAATCTGACATCCTAATTCGTTCCGCCAGAGGTTCCACCGCTAGTACAAAAATAAGAGGTGATAATGGGCAACCCTGCCGGGTCCCATTAGTAATATTAAATATGGAGGAGTTGCACCCATTGGTGAAAACCGAAGCCGAGGGCGAGGAGTACAAAGCCAATATAGAATCGAGTATCCTACCCGCAAATCCAAAATGGCCCAGGGTAACCCTTAGGTAGTCCCAATGGAGCCTATCGAATGCTTTTTCTGCATCCAGAGAAAGAAGCAAAAGAGGCTCGTTCCGGGCCTGGCAGCGGTCAATTAAGTTAATAACTCTACGTGTGTTATCTGACGCTTGCCTGCCCAGAACAAAACCCACCTGGTCCGGGTTAATCAAACTTGGCAGGAGAGGGGCGATCCTATTGTCAAAGTCAAAAATATTACATAGAGAGAACATACAAACTACACACATTTAAGTCGCTATACTTGCAAATATGCGCAGCGAGCACAGCAATATATGGTAACACACGCATTTGCTCAGACATGGCACGGAGATGGATTCGGCGCTTGTTTCATACAGTACATAGTTATGATAATGTCGGGCACCAGACATCATGGAGATTTAGAATTGGCTGATGAATTGATGTCATGAATGTGTATTATTTGAACAGAACCAGATGCGCCCGTCATGTTTGGTATTGAAGCAAGCAGATTGATGTGTGGGTTAGTTTGAGGATTGTTGTGAAGTTGTGGGACATTGCAGCGGATAGATATGATTATATGTATAAAAGCTAAGATCATTTTGTTAGAACAATGAATGATCAAGCCAACCCTTTACTAAGATTTCAGGGCTGAACCTGATTAGCATATACAAAGCAAAAGAGACCCCTCCCCCAGGAACTAGGAAAACAGGCATGGCTAGAAAAGAAGTCAGTTTTCAGTTTGCTTGGGGCCTCTGAGGACAGATATACTGTAGCTACTCACACAGCTACCTGGCACCCAGCAGCATGGCGGCTACATCCCCAGGACTGACCTCCAAACTAAAGGCTAAGTATTGAATTCACATGGCTAGATAAGGAAATATAGACAGATTGCTTTAAGGTCAATGGTGCTGGTTTAAATAGGATATTGTAACTTGTTTGTGTGATAGATCTGGGAATATGTGCTGGTAGCAATGGCAGGCTGATATGTGTGGTTACATTGTGATCTGGTCTTGTGATGAATATGCTCTGGTTATTGAGATACTGAAGTTGTTTGGAATATGAAATTGAATAAGATGGTTCTAGGAAGTTGGATTGTAATTGTGAAAGGTGATTTAGATGGTTTGGAATTGTAAAATCAGAACATATGCATTGTTTTGAGGCTTGGACATTTTGGAATAAAATGGAGTCTTGTGTCTTCTGCTATGTGATTGTGGTGTAGCAGAGAGTGCCATGTGTTTGGACCTGCAAATCTAAAATGGCTGCTGCCGGGTATTTTCCCCTCCCCCTTTCAACCATGTGGTGCAGTCTTTGGAATCATGGGAGTTTTCCCAAAATGGAGTCTAGCTTCTGTCCCATGCGGTATTGTAGGGTTGTGTATATAGGGACAGCCAGTATGGGTAAGGTCAAGTATTTTCTCCACAAAGATTCTCAGCATTGACTAACTGCGCAGCGATTGTCTCTCACATGTGTAGTTTTATCCGCAATCATATTGATCTTACTGTTATTGTGAGCCATTTCTCTCTCTCTCTCTCTTTTCTCCTCTTTCTCTCTTATTTTCCCTTAAAACGTAATTGTATTGTATTGTATTTCCCGTGTAGTTATCTGGTTAGTTAGTCTATGTTATATTGTAGTGTATGACTTGTATTGTATTAATTCTTTTGCAAGTATAACATTCATAATATATATATAAGGCGTTGGACCCTAAGCACGGTATCTGTGTATTTCTTATAGTGTTAAGTATTCTCAGAGCGTCGGTGACGCTCGAACAGCTTTTAAGTTAATAAGGTTATACTGTGCTGCATTTACACTCTATCACTACACTAAGGTCTTACTGCATAATACACTGTTTATGGTTTAGATATAAAGGTTTAACATTGTGAGCGTCAGCGCCGCTGGTGATCTCCTCGTGGTCCCGAGCGTCCGCTACGCTATAGCGAATCATTACGTTAGTCGGCAGCCAATAGTGTGCCTGCCTGTGATCTCTTGGCCGTGAGCGAACGTGACGCTTGAGCATCTCGACTACGGCTAAGCGATTGTTACGCAACATGCGTACCCTTACGGTACTCCATACGTAAATAGCGTACAGTGTTCTTAGACCTCATAAAGGGTATTATATAAGATAAATATTTAGCTTTAACAATTGGCTGCTCGTCCAGTCCTTCACATATCTCTGCTAGGTAATTTCAGCAGACATTATCCATCAGCAAAGGGCGGGAGATCATATTCTTCGCAGTGCTGACGGGATAAGCGTCTGCTTCGCTTAGTAAAGGGTGCTGAAGGAATCCGGGAACCGGAGGTAAGAACAACACACTAGTGTCTTTTAAAACTGTTTATTTCTGTTTTGTATACACACGCATATATCTGCATTCCTTTTTCGTGTATATTCATATCACTCTCCTGTTTGCCATTGTATAATTAATAAACGTGCTAATTGTATTTTGTGGCCAGCGTACACGTGTCTCTAACAAAAGGCTGAGACTCGCGAACACAACCCAAAGGCCGACGCACGCAGCGTATATTACGCAACGGAGCGTCTGGGTACGCCCACCGAAACTCAAATCGCACAATAGCATTGTTTTAGTGGGGGCGGTATAGCATAGCCACGTGATAATAGCACAAATTGATTTCAGTTTTTCCAAAACTTAGTTTAAATACCTTACTTTACTGTAATGCCTCTGGGGACAGCTATCAGACTACGGGAAATGATTTTTCTGATCAGAAAACTATAAGAATGATAGTGGGTTGAAAACGGTATGAGTGTATTGAATCCCGCTTTGTGAACTGAGTGATCTGGGTGATCTTTGGTGGAACGTGATGAGCACGGTCTGAGTGAAAACGTGCAACAGAGTGTGATAAAGTTTTCGTTGTATTACGCTCTGGCTGTTTTGGAGCACAGTAGGGAGACTCCAATGATCCTACCATTTATGGGCAACAAGTGTTTATAAGTGGTACGATTGGACCGCACGGTTGTAGGTGTGACCAATAACGCAACGTGATACGAGGTAAATTGCCCTCATACGTGTTGTGGGAAGCACATGCAAGCGTGATTTGTGTAAAGAAAAAGGAAGGGAATTTTCACTGGTCACAGGAAAATCTCTAGAGATAGGGCCTGCAACGGTTACACGTGTCTGCTAGAAGGCGGACCGGAGATACCCGGAGCAGAAGAAGCTGGTGGAAGAGCTTGGAAAACTCCCACCGTAGACTGTGTTTGGTGCATTTTAGGAAGTTTTTCTGTGTAAGGTCCACAATGGAAGCCAAGTGCACAACACAGGGACGTTCAGCAGTCAGGGTTCAGACTGCAGAGGCTTGCAGACCCCGAGGGTCTGCTCGGTTAGTAATGTGGAGGAGGTATGGTCCCCACACTGAGACCTTTTGTGATGAATGGACACGAATGACTGCGGGGGATAAGGCACCATTTCCCGGGATAGGTAGTTTTGACTTAGAGGTATTGCATAATTTAAGGCAAAGGATCTGTCTCATAAAATCCTGGAAACAACGAGTTAAACATGATGATTGTTTGCAGATATGGCTACAGGAAAGTGACATGCAAAGAAATGTAACTTACATACCTAACTTTCATCTTGGGAGGAGAGACATGGCAATGGAGAGGATTATGGTTGCGGAGAAAGGCACAATGTTGTACAATAAAAATGCACTTAGCAACTGTATTATAGATGATAAGAATAATTGTAATAAACATAACAATGATAATTGTAATACTGTTAAATGTACAACTATTAACCTATGCAAGTTGCACCCCATGTTAAACTTCCCTCAGGAATACAAGCAAGAAAGTGAGCTCAGCATGATGTCGGCACCTCTTCCAGCAGCCATCACACAAGACATCCAGGTGGACGCGACCAAATCGGTAAAGGCAATAATCAAACCCCCTAACGGAGGGTCAGGTGAGGTCGTGTCCACAGGTACGTACGGTGTTATATATCACGCGCAAACAAATGTACCCTATATTGTAAGACCAACACAAGGTGATGTAATTGAATTTAGTCCTGTCAGGGTGATCACAGTCCCCAATGGGAAGACTGACGATCAGGGAATCATTCCCGTCAAGGACAGTGCAATGCGCTGTCCCTGGTCCCGGACCGAATTGAGATCAATCATGTCTGATTTCCCAGATCCTAGGAAAGACCTAAGTGTATGATCAAAGATTCACAGAAGGTATATCAACTCCCTAGACAACGACATAATCATGGTATCCAAGGAATCAGGGAGGTACAGGGAAAGCGGTTGATGGTGATGAGCATCCAAGCGTTTGAGGAGGCATCAAATCAACCAAGACCCCATTTCACTGACACTTGGAGGAAGCCCAGGGTTTGTGATCTTTGCAAAAGAGAAGGGCATTATGCCAGCAACTGTAATAACCCACATAAAGTCAGACCCCCTAGACCAAGAAATGAGCAAAATTATAACACACACAATTATTATCAGGGATCTTTTAGGAAGAATTTTGGGCCACACCCATGATATGTAGTCAGGAAAGGTGATCATTAGGACTGATGGTAAGCCTGAGGTAACGGTTAATAAATTGGGAGGTCATTCACTGAAGACACAGGAATGACAAGGTGAAACGTTGTAAATGTATTTGTGAAAAATGTTTTTTTTTTCTCTCTCTCTCCCCATCTCTGACGATTATTGATAGGACTCAAACATTGCATATCTACTTGGTCTTTGCAGAAGTCTACCAAACCCCAGCATGACCTATCCGCATCAATGTATTCTGGCCAGATACAGAGGGTGGAGTATGGAGGTGCTGGTGGGAGGGACTGCGCAAGGAAACCATTGGACATGTAGATATGACAGCCTGATGATCTGACAATGTTTTAAAATGTTTGAATTTTTTTTTTTTTCCCTGTTGTTGTTCTCTGTTGATTTATGTGATATATACATATATGAATTGTTCTCTCTCTCTTTTGTTTTTTTTTGTTTTCTCTCTTCTTTCTCATGTTTTCATGTTTTAAAGATGGTATGTCACACATCAGTTAGACAAATGGTAATGCAAGATTTTTGCTCCTTACAGAGAGATCGCTGGTTTGGAAGGAATATTGCATCACCGGAATGTTCGGTTGGAAGACTGAGAGACAGCACCTTTGAGATGACGACAGAACAGGAAGAACGACAAAGACTAGAGAACTTAATTATCGTAACAAGTTTCTCTCCCCCTCAAACTGGTTTTCCTGTACCCCCATTACAAATTTCTCCTTTTCTCCTCCTGTAAGATGGACTTGCCTCAAGAGACTGTGATCCGTGTTTTCATGTTGACCCTGATGTTGACCAGAGCAGTCTGTTTCGATGAGAGTACCAGTGAGGTCGAGAAAGGATCCAGAAAGGTTCTGATGACTGAGACGGAGGTGTAAATTTCCAATAGCAACACAACCACCGAGCAAAGGCGAGTACCGGAAACGATCTAGCAGCCATGTTATTTGTAAACATTGTTAGCTGAAAAGAGAACTGTATCTGTAGACTCTGTGACAGTGTAGTAGAGGATGGGTGCATCAAGGAATGTCAGTCCAGTTTTAACATTAACATGGACCGGCATCCATTGAGTGACTATCACTCCTTAGTGGGTAGTGTGTGTTAAATCAAACAGATTGTTGGGTATGCTCTCAAGTACCTCAAGGTCATAGCAAATCAGGACTAGTACCATTTCCTTTAACGGTAGGGGAGGTACTTGAGCTAAAGGGTGGGAGACCGGTGGACAGGAGGTTTAATATCTCCAGTCCTCCTAGTTTGAAGCTCCACCAATATCATGTGGATAGATCCCTAATATGTTTTAACATTACCAATCCCCGAAAGCCGGGAAGTTGGGAAGTGTCATGGAGCAACCAAACCATGACCTTTTCATATAGAGCAGATAGAATGCCTACAGATACAGAACTTATACGCCACATAGCCAGTAGAGAAAAATCTTTCCGATATAGGTATACCCTAGGAAGTAGGATTACGAGAGTTGGAGAGGTATCACCAGGATACTGTGCACATATCGTACAAACTGATACGTGTACTAAACAAATGGGAGAATTAGGGGTAGGAGATTTCACATGGAGGATGTGTAATATGGTTATGTCTTACTCCGTCCCATATGTTCTCCCCGATGATGCATATTTCATATGCGGGAGGAAGGCGTATAAGTGGCTTGCCCCAAACTCTGAAGGATTGTGTTATATTGGAAAAGTACTGCCTGAAGTAATGACTGTATCACATGACAAAATGAAAGACATACACCGTGGTGCCCAAGCTCCTTATACTCACACCCATTACGAGCACGTAGTTAAAAGGCAACTGACAGAAAGGACAGAGCATCCGGCCTCTGATCTGATCCATGAATCCACCGGGATTCAGGTTCTACGTGCGCTAGATTTCATCCGCACCGCTCGAGGAGTGATGAACTATAGATACATCTCTGCGCTTGCAAATTTGTTAGATAATATCACTGAAATGTATGATGACACGTTTAGGTATACTGGAAGAGAACTTCAAGCTTATAAAACAGAACTGGTACAGCATAGAATGGTTCTTAATTACCTCACAGTAGTGACAGGCGGATATTGTGTCACACTGGCAACACAGTACGGCGTGAAATGTTGCACATATATTACAAATAGCACCGAGGACCCGGTCGAGGTCATAGACCAAAAGATGGACGATATTCTCCAACTGAAGTGGGAATTTCGCAGGAGACACAATCTCACTCTTGCTGCTGTAGGTAATGAGCTGACTGGTTGGGTGTCATGGTTGAACCCGCGAAATTGGTTCTCTGGTTTAGGAGAATGGGCTCAAGGAGTCATAATGGATGTTGGGAAGTTTCTCCTATGTATCTTAGGTGTTATCATAACGATTGGCTTGATATTTAGATGCGGTCAGGCTTTAACGAAGTGTAAACGAAGTACCAGGGTGATGAGTTTAAGGAGTGAGGAAATTGTAATTCCAATGGATTTGATTTATGACCCAAATGTAGAAACAATGGCCCTCATTCCGAGTTGATCGGTCGCAAGGCGAATTTAGCAGAGTTACACACGCTAAGCCGCCGCCTACTGGGAGTGAATCTTAGCTTCTTAAAATTGCGACCGATGTATTCGCAATATTGCGATTACTAACTACTTAGCAGTTTCAGAGTAGCTCCAGACTTACTCTGCCTGTGCGATCATTTCAGTGCTTGTCGTTCCTGGTTGACGTCACAAACACACCCAGCGTTCGCCCAGGCACTCCCACCGTTTCTCCGGCCACTCCTGCGTTTTTTCCGGAAACGGTAGCGTTTTCAGCCACACGCCCCTGAAACGCCGTGTTTCCGCCCAGTAACACCCATTTCATGTCAATCACATTACGATCGCCGGAGCGAAGAAAAAGCCGTGAGTAAAAATACTTTCTTCATAGTAAAGTTACTTGGCGCAGTCGCAGTGCGAACATTGCGCATGCGTACTAAGCGGATTTTCACTGCGATGCGATGAAAAATACAGAGCGAACAACTCGGAATGAGGGCCAATGATGTGATGAAAATGCGATTTCTACGGTCCGTTTCTTTCACCTGTTTTTCCGTTTTCTCCAAGGTAAAAAGACCCACTTGGACGAGGAATTTGATGATCCTGTATACAGACAACTGATGGATTAAAGAAGAAGTTTTGACAACCTTATACACAGATTTTTGATGAACAATGCCATAGACCCCCAGTTTCCCTAGAAATTTTAAAATTACGCTAGCCCAACACTTTTGTAAGCCTATGGACATTGACAAAGCTTTTGCTCGCACCTTATGGGCAAAAGCACAAAGAAGACTGCAACCAACAGACACCGAACAAGACTTCAACCGACAAATGTACATTAACCTGACATAGAATACCACTGCATTTACCATAAGTGTTCTTTATCTTCATTTCTACGACCCTCAGGTAATGACACACATAGTCGATAGGGAATACAGGCACAGATATCAGCAATCACATACCTCCCCCATTCATGTATCATCAACTAAAATGTGCTCCCCCATTTTGTTGCAACCAAAATCCGAAAAGAGCTCGGTAAAGTTTGACAGCCCATCCACAGACCCGTACCGCGGGATAAGAAGGAATTCAAATGTATACTTCGCAATACCTCGAAGCTTGATTTAAAACACGTACGGCACGATGATACATGACCCCCCAAACATGGATTCATACACACATGCTTCTGCTATCTCACTAGGTCATACCTTTTTCCCACCTTCTTCTCTCCTCCCTTACCCAATCATAGAAATGTATTTACATATGACATATATTTTTCTCTTTTTGAAATGTTTTAGGAAGTGGCAGTTATTGGTGACTGCCAAAGGGTGGACTGTCAAAGTCAAAAATATTACATAGAGAGAACATACAAACTACACACATTTAAGTCGCTATACTTGCAAATATGCGCAGCGAGCACAGCAATATATGGTAACACACGCATTTGCTCAGACATGGCACGGAGATGGATTCGGCGCTTGTTTCATACAGTACATGGTTATGATAATGTCGGGCACCAGACATCATGGAGATTTAGAATTGGCTGATGAATTGATGTCATGAATGTGTATTATTTGAACAGAACCAGATGCGCCCGTCATGTTTGGTATTGAAGCAAGCAGATTGATGTGTGGGTTAGTTTGAGGATTGTTGTGAAGTTGTGGGACATTGCAGCGGATAGATATGATTATATGTATAAAAGCTAAGATCATTTTGTTAGAACAATGAATGATCAAGCCAACCCTTTACTAAGATTTCAGGGCTGAACCTGATTAGCATATACAAAGCAAAAGAGACCCCTCCCCCAGGAACTAGGAAAACAGGCATGGCTAGAAAAGAAGTCAGTTTTCAGTTTGCTTGGGGCCTCTGAGGACAGATATACTGTAGCTACTCACACAGCTACCTGGCACCCAGCAGCATGGCAGCTACATCCCCAGGACTGACCTCCAAACTAAAGGCTAAGTATTGAATTCACATGGCTAGATAAGGAAATATAGACAGATTGCTTTAAGGTCAATGGTGCTGGTTTAAATAGGATATTGTAACTTGTTTGTGTGATAGATCTGGGAATATGTGCTGGTAGCAATGGCAGGCTGATATGTGTGGTTACATTGTGATCTGGTCTTGTGATGAATATGCTCTGGTTATTGAGATACTGAAGTTGTTTGGAATGTGAAATTGAATAAGATGGTTCTAGGAAGTTGGATTGTAATTGTGAAAGGTGATTTAGATGGTTTGGAATTGTAAAATCAGAACATATGCATTGTTTTGAGGCTTGGACATTTTGGAATAAAATGGAGTCTTGTGTCTTCTGCTATGTGATTGTGGTGTAGCAGAGAGTGCCATGTGTTTGGACCTGCAAATCTAAAATGGCTGCTGCCGGGTATTTTCCCCTCCCCCTTTCAACCATGTGGTGCAGTCTTTGGAATCATGGGAGTTTTCCCAAAATGGAGTCTAGCTTCTGTCCCATGCGGTATTGTAGGGTTGTGTATATAGGGACAGCCAGTATGGGTAAGGTCAAGTATTTTCTCCACAAAGATTCTCAGCATTGACTAACTGCGCAGCGATTGTCTCTCACATGTGTAGTTTTATCCGCAATCATATTGATCTTACTGTTATTGTGAGCCATTTCTCTCTCTCTCTCTCTTTTCTCCTCTTTCTCTCTTATTTTCCCTTAAAACGTAATTGTATTGTATTGTATTTCCCGTGTAGTTATCTGGTTAGTTAGTCTATGTTATATTGTAGTGTATGACTTGTATTGTATTAATTCTTTTGCAAGTATAACATTCATAATATATATATAAGGCGTTGGACCCTAAGCACGGTATCTGTGTATTTCTTATAGTGTTAAGTATTCTCAGAGCGGCGGTGAAGCTCGAACAGCTTTTAAGTTAATAAGGTTATACTGTGCTGCATTTACACTCTATCACTACACTAAGGTCTTACTGCATAATACACTGTTTATGGTTTAGATATAAAGGTTTAACATTGTGAGCGTCAGCGCCGCTGGTGATCTCCTCGTGGTCCCGAGCGTCCGCTACGCTATAGCGAATCATTACGTTAGTCGGCAGCCAATAGCGTGCCTGCCTGTGATCTCTTGGCCGTGAGCGAACGTGACGCTTGAGCGTCTCGACTACGGCTAAGCGATTGTTACGCAACATGCGTACCCTTACGGTACTCCATACGTAAATAGCGTACAGTGTTCTTAGACCTCATAAAGGGTATTATATAAGATAAATATTTAGCTTTAACACTATTTGCAACCATCTTGGCGAACAATTTAAGGTCAGTGTTCAGCAATGCTATAGGGCGGTAGTTCTGAACCACTGTAGGGGATTTTCCTGGTTTAGGGATGGTAACTATTCGGGCTTCTAACATCTCTCTCGGGAAGCATGTGGAATCAGAGGCTTCATTGTATACTGACATTAAGAGTGGAGCAAGGGTTAGTTTAAATGTTTTGTAGAAGCTGGAGGGATACCCATCCGGGCCAGGGGCTTTATTTACTGGACAGGAATCTATGGCTGCCATGACTTCGTCAAGTAACCAGGGGGCGCTAAGGGATTCACGGGTCTGGGCATCTATAGTGGGGAGCGATAGCCCGTCTAAAAAACCATTGATGTCTGCCAAAGTGGGCTGAGGGGTGCCAGGGTCCTCTTTGAGGTTGTACAGCTGCGAGTAATATTCAGCAAACGCATTCGCTATCTCGACCGGGTCAGTAACTTTGACTCCTGAAGATGTATGGATAGCATGTATGCGTTCCTTGGCTCTACGTCCTCTTAATTTGCGCGCCAATAACCTTCCTGCTCTATTACCAAGCCTGTAATAATTTTGATTTAGCCGCTGCAGGTTGCGATGTACTTCGGTTAAGGCAAAGGCGTTCACCTTGTCTCGGGCAATAAGGAGTTGCTTAAAAAGAGATTTATTGTCGGGGCTTATTTTATGTGCCGCTTCCAACCGCGCAGCCTCTCTGTCGGCTGATTCGTGTCTCTTCCTGTATTCGCGTTCAAGTCTAGCTGCGATTTGAATTGCAGAGCCTCTAATCACGGCCTTCAGGGAACACCAATGGGTAAAAACAGATGTGTCTCCGGGGCAATTAGTGGTCAAATATAAGTCCAGAGATTGCTGAATGGCCTGGTGAGCCTCAGGGTGAGCCAATAGGTGTTGGCCCATTCTCCAGGGGCCGTGGGGAACCACCCTCTTACTAATATCCCAAACAACAATAAGCGGTGAGTGATCAGACCAAGACATAGGTAATATGTCTATCTTGCTAATAGTCGCTAATGTCCATCTATCCGCTAATGCTAAGTCTATACGAGAGTACGAACTATGGACATGGGAATAAAAAGTGTAATCTCGTTCTCCTGGGTGTTTAGCCCTCCAGACATCATACAGCGCATACTCAGCCAGCAGTTGGCTAAATTTGCCTGAGGGGTCCTGAGGCGGGCTGCTACGGAGGGCCCGGGTCGGACGGGAGCGGTCAACAACGGGGTCCAGTACCATATTGAAGTCCCCTAAGATCAAAAGGGCTCCCTTAATACGTTCCTTGAGAGTTCTACAGAAGGTTCTAAGAAATGGGATTTGTTTGGCATTGGGCGCATAACAGGAGACCAAAGTAGTCTCTACATTATCCAATTTACCCACTAAGATTAGATATCTCCCGTCTGGGTCCTCATATTTATCGGACAGAACAAACGAGCAATGTTGTGCTATAAGGAGAGCCACGCCAGCTTTCTTGGCGGGCCCATTTGCCATGTAACAGAGGGGGTAACGTGTGTTAGTGAATGAGGGGGGATTTTGGCTCTGGAAGTGTGTCTCCTGCACTGCTACTACATGTGCTTTAAGTTTATAAAAAAAAATTTAAGGCAACTCTTCGTTTGTGAGGGGAATTGAGCCCTTTGGCATTGATAGAAACTATGGGGGTCATTCCGAGTTGTTCGCTCGCAAGTGAATTTTAGCAGACTTGCTCATGCTAAGCCGCCGCCTACTGGGAGTGAATCTTAGCATCTTAAAATTGCGAACGATGTATTCGCAATATTGCGATTACACACCTCGTAGCAGTTTCTGAGTTGCTTCAGACTTACTCGGCATCTGCGATCATTTCACTGCTTGTCGTTCCTGGTTTGACGTCACAAACACACCCAGCGTTCGCCCAGACACTCCCCCGTTTCTCCAGCCACTCCTGCGTTTTTTCCGGAAACGGTAGCGTTTTTTCCCACACGCCCATAAAACGGCCTGTTTCCGCCCAGTAACACCCATTTCCTGTCAATCACATTACGATCGCCAGAACGATGAAAATGCCGTGAGTAAAATTCCTAAGTGCATAGCAAATTTACTTGGCGCAGTCGCAGTGCGGACATTGCGCATGCGCATTAAGCGGAAAATCGCTGCGATGCGAAGATTTTTACAGAGCGAACAACTCGGAATGACCCCCTATGTTAACCATAATCCGTTGCAAAAAGAGCTAATAGTTCCGTTGACCGATTTCCGTGCTTAAACTGATATACCTGATAGGGGAAGGGAAACATTTCCGGGGATGGGAAGGCAGACAGAAAAAAAACTAAAAAAACAAAACTGAATTGATCTCCCTTTAGATCATAACCAGTCGCCATGATAAGGCGGCTGTGTAGGCTAAGGGGGGGGGTTAGTGGCGTAGCACCTACCCGTTGCCATACTTTATACTGCAATCTATACTAAACACATAAACATCTTGGTAATATTAAGGCACATAGGGACATATGCATGTAAATAGAACATGAGGAACAAACATTACTTAACAAAAACTGTCCAGTCTGGACACAAAGCATAGAGACAGACACTGACATCAGAAGCGTCGTTAGGGTCTCTCCAGCGACTCATCCTATACCTCAAACTCCGATAACCATAACTGGAGAGTCACTAGAGTCATTACGTTACCGAGATAGCTTCTGCGGAAGGTATCCGATCCCGAGCAGGCCACCTCACTTCACCGCGGACCAGTCCTGCTGAAGTCGACGGGGTGAGGAGTCCGCTGAGGGTTCCGCAATGTTCCAGGATTTGAGCAACTTTGCCCCTTCATCTGCTGTAGAGATAGAGACAGTGGAGCCATCTCGATGGATCAGTAGCTTGGTGGGGAAACCCCAGCGATAAGGGATATCCGCCTTCCTGAGAGCTGCCGTAATGGGGTGAAAGGAACGCCGTTTGAAGAGGGTAGCTGCAGACAAGTCTCCGAAAAGCTGAAGTCCCCTAAGGGCGGAAGAGTTGTCCGACGTCGGTCTTGATGCTTTCAGTAATGCCTCCTTAATGTGAAAGTAGTGCATTTTCATCAGGACGTCCCTAGGCGCGTCTCCTGGGGCCGCTCTCGCCTTTGGCAATCGGTGTATTCGGTCAATAATGAAATCTGCCGAAGGGGACTGGGGTAATAGAGCTTTAAATAGGGCCACAGCATAATCGTGCAAACTGCTATGTGACACAGATTCGGGGGCTCCCCGCAATTTAAGATTGCCGCGTCGTGATCTGTCCTCCAGCTCTGTGACTTTGTCTCGCAGAAGCTTCACCTCTGCCTCCAAGGCGTCATGGGAGTCTAGCAGGCAGTTATGTGACCCCACGACCTCTTCCATTTTATTTTCCAAATGGTCAGTACGTCCTCCTAGGTCATCTATGGATTGTTGACACGCTGTTAGTGTGGTATGGAACTCCGCTGCCACGTCGTCCTTAAAGCGAGAAAGAAGTAGTTTCATAGTGCCCACGGTCAGAGCATCTCCATCTCCAACTTTATCCAGGCTTGTAGCAGCTATGGAAGCGAGAGGAGGTATCTCCAGAGAGGGGGGAGTTTGCGGTACTGTCTCTGTAACAGAGGACCCAGTGGATTTAGGGCCCGACATCTTCGGGGATGACTTGAAAAATGAAAGCTGCTGCGCGGGCTTAGACGGCTTGCTGCGTCTGGAAGGCATACTAAGGCCAGTGTAAGAGAGCTCGACAGTTCTGATCACGTAAGATATGGAAAGTTGAAGGCTCCGCTGTCTCCGGGATTACCAAGATGTCATGTAGATATTGGCAAGGGTAGGGGATACTGCTCGCTTTACATTGGCATGAGCAAGGCTTGCAAGGCTATATGACTAGCCATCCTCTTCTTTGTGCCTATGTATCGTTGGGGGGAACTTCTGTCCCGCACCCCAGGCCGCCCAGGTACACTTAGGGTCGGGCCGCAATTTGCAGAGGGTCAGGATCAAGCCCAGGGCCTCCCGGAAGGATAATACTAACTTGCCGAGGGGAGGTTCTTGGTGGCACCAAGTGTAGGGCCAGGAGTGTGGCACTGCCGCAAAAGAGGGGTCCAGTCAGATGGAGGGTTCGTCTACTGAACTGCAAGGTCTGGTCTAACTTGATTGCCCCTACTGCCGTGCTTCCTAAGCTCTTTCTTCACAGCTCCGGGGTCTAACGTGGGGCACCTGCGGGTCGCAGGACTCCGTGTCTCCCTCCTGCTCCCTCCAATGGGTCACCTACAGCCGCGGGTGTATCCGCAGAGGGGTCGGGGCACACAGGCTCCCCCGGTATCTACAGGTAAGTCGGTGTGCACTGATTAAGTGAGTGAGGGGGGGGGCCTCGTCCTTCGCTTGATGGGGACCCGCACCCCTGAGTACGTCCCGGCAGACTCCGGACCACAGACGTGAGAGAGTGTTCCTTTTATACTGGCCACACACTTTCTGACAGGCAGGGGGGGAGGGGGGGAGTCCCGGCCGGAGCAGCGCGCCGCTGGTGGCTGGTAAAGGCACCCGGCACTCAAGGGGGGAGATGGACAGCCTCTTCAATGGGGTGGACACTGCAATCTGCTCACCTCCGAGGGCCGCCAGGCGTCTCCTCCGAACCCCTGCCGTCTCGCCTCCCGTTCTTCTACCTCCAAGATGGCCGCCGCTCGTGCTCCGTAGCGCGCTTCTCGGCTCCTATCCGAGCCTGGGCCTCCTCCAGCCAGCCAACAGGGACCTCCGGTGGGTCTTCCGTGATGCCCTTGCAAGGGGCAAGGTAGTAGCAGGTCCGTCTAACGTCCCGGACAGGCCGACCACTCAGCTGGGGGGCAGTGTGAAAATTTAGGCCCCGGCTTCTGGGCGACGAGTAGGCCGCAATCCGCGGGAGCCAGGAAACTGGCTCCCCGATTCCGCAGCTCGTACTCGCCACCTGCACCAGCACTCTAGGGAGGTGATCCAGACGTTTTAGGCCAACTAGGATAGGGTGAAGGCTGTGGTATTATAAGGAAACTCTCAGGTCCCTGAGAGCTCACCAAAAACGCAGCCTGCTCATACAGCCTCCAGGCCACGCCCCCTGGCGCAATATCTTTGTAGCTTTTTGTTGAGGCGGGACGCCATCCTGTCCACCTGTGGCCTTTCCCCACGGTGTACAATCATTTGGAAGACTTCTGGATGAAGTCCCCACTCTCTCGGGTGGAGGTCGTGCTGAGTAAGTCTGCTTCTCAGTTGTCCACTCCAGGAATGAACACTGCTGACAGTGCTAACACATGATTTTCCGCCCATCGGAGAATCCTTGTGGCTTCTGCCATCGCCATCCTGCTTCTTGTGCCGCCCTGTCGGTTTACATGAGCGACCGCCGTGATGTTGTCTGACTGGATCAGCACCGCCGGTGTTGAAGCAGGGGTCTAGCCTGACTTAGGGCATTGTAAATGGCCCAAAGTTCCAGAACATTTATGTGTAGGGAAGTCTCCTGACTTTTCCATAGGCCTTGGAAGTTTCTTCCCTGTGTGACTGCCCCCCAGCCTTGAAGGCTGGCATCCGTGGTCACCAGGACCCAGTCCTGTATGTCACCACCACAGCGACACCCTGGCCCTTGGAGACAGGGTTATCCGCCGATGCATCTGAGAATGCGACCCGGACCACTTGTCCAACAGATCCCACTGGAAGATCCTTGCATGGGACTTGGCGAATGGAAATTCTTCGTAAGAAGCTCCCATCTTTCCCAAGTTTCGCGTGCATAGATGCACCGATACCTGTATTTGTATTAGGAGGTCTCCGTCTAGAGACGCCAACTCCTTGGACTTCTCCTCCGGGAGAAACCCTTTTTATCCTGTTCTGTGTCCAGAACCATACCCAGGAACAGTAGACGCGTCGTAGGAACCAGCTGTGACTTTGGAATATTCAGAATCCAGCCGTGCTGTTGTAGCACTTCCCGAGATAGTGCTACTCCGACGAACAACTGCTCCCTGGACCTCGCCTTTATAAGGAGATCGTCCAAGTACGGGATAAGTACTTCGGCCATTACCTTGGTAAATACCCCCGGTGCCGGGGACAGACCAACGGCAACGTCTGGAATTGGTAATGACAATCCTGTACCACAATTTTGAGGTACACCTGGTGACGAGGGTAAATAGGGACATGCAGGTAAGTATCCTTGATGTCCAGTGATACCCTGAAATTTTCCAGGCTTGCAATAATCGCCCTGAGCGATTCCATTTTGAACTTGAACCTTCGTATATAAGTGTTCAAAGATTTCAATTTTAGAATGGGTCTCACTGAACCGTCTGGTTTCGGTACCACAACATTTTGGAATAGTAACCCCGGCCTTGTTGAAAGAGGGGTACCTTGATTTCACCTGCTGGAAGTACAGCTTGTGAATTGCCGCCAGTACTACCTTTCTCCGAGGGCAGCAGGCAAGGCTGATGTGAGGCAACGGCGAGGGGGAGTCGTCTCGAACTCCAGCCTGTATCCCTGTGATACTACTTGCAGAACCTAGGGATCCACCTGTGGGCAAGCCCACTGATCCCTGCAGTTCCCGAGACGCGCCCCCACCGCACCTGTCTCCACCTGTGGAGCCCCAGCGTCATGCGGTGGACTCAGAGGAAGCGAGGGAAGATATTTGATCCTGGAACTGGCTGACTGGTGCAGCTTTTTT
The DNA here is from genome assembly GCF_028390025.1 of Pseudophryne corroboree. Taxonomy (NCBI): domain Eukaryota; kingdom Metazoa; phylum Chordata; class Amphibia; order Anura; family Myobatrachidae; genus Pseudophryne; species Pseudophryne corroboree. The sequence goes on from NW_026970538.1 coordinate 100,315, forward strand.
CCTTCTTCCCTTGTCTCTGTGCAGAAAGGAAGCGCCTTTGACCCGCTTGCTTTTCTGAAGCCGAAAGGACTGTACCTGAAAATACGGTGCTTTCTTTAGGCTTTTGTGAGGAAACCTGAGGTAAAAATTTTTCTTCCCAGCTGTTGCTGTGGATTCGAGGTCCCAGAGACCATCCCCAAACAATTCCTCACCCTTATAAGGCAGAATCTCCATGTGCCTTTTAAATGCAGCATCACCTGTCCACTGCCGGGTTTCTACTACCCTCCTGGCAGAATAGACATTGCATTAATTCTGGATGCCAGCCGGCAAATATCCCTCTGTGCATCCTTTATATATAAGACAACGTCTTAAATATGCTCAATGTTAGCAAATATTATTATCCCTGTCTTAGCGTATTAATATTATCTGACAGGGTGTCAGACCACGCTGCAGCAGCACTATTTATGCTGAGGCAATTGCAAGTTTCAGTATATAACCTGAGTGTGTAAATACAGACTTCAGGATCGCCTCCTGCTTTTATTCAGCAGGTTCCTTCAAGGTGGCCGTATCCTAAGACGGCAGTGCCACCTTTTGACAAACGTGTGAGCGCCTTATCCACCCTAAGGGATATCTCCCAACGTGACCTATCCTCTGGCGGGAAAGGGTACGCCATCAGCACTTCATTCATTCATCTGATGGGGGAACAAAACAGTGGCTGTTTTTTCTCCCCAAAAATAAAACCCCTTTTATGTGGTACTTGGGTTTATGTCAGAAAATGCGTAACACATTTTTCATTGCCGAGATCATGTAACGGATTTTCCTAGTGGATTGTCGACACTGGAGTCAGACTCCGTGTCGACATCTGTGTCTGCCATCTGAGGTAACGGGCGTTGTTTTGAGCCCCTGATGGCCTTTGAGACGCCTGGGCAGACGCGGGCTGAGAAGCCGGCTGTCCCACCACTGTTACGCCATCCAGCCTTTTATGTAAGGAGTTGACACTGTCGGTTAATACCTTCCACCTATCCATCCACTCTGGTGTCGGCCCCACAGGGGGCGACATCCCATTTATCGGCCTCTGCTCCGCCTCCACGTAACCTTCCTCATCCAACATGTCGACACAGCCGTACCGACACACCGCACACACACAGGGAATGCTCTGACTGAGGACAGGACCCCACAAAGTCCTTTGGGGAGACCGAGAGAGAGTATGCCAGCACACACCAGAGCGCTATATAATGCAGGGATTAACAATAACTGAGTGATTTTTCCCCAAATAGCTGCTTGTATACATATATTGCGCCTAAATTTAGTGCCCCCCCCTCTCTTTTTAACCCTTTGAGCCTGAAAACTAAAGGGGAGAGCCTGGGGAGCTGTCTTCCAGCTGCACTGTGAAGAGAAAATGGCGCAAGTGTGCTGAGGGTGAAGCCCCGCCCCCTTTTCGGCGGACTTTCTCCCGCTTTTTCTGTGATACTGGCAGGGGTAATTTTACATCTATATAGCCTCTGGGACTATATATGATGTATATTTTGCCAGCCAAGGTGTTATTTATTGCCCTCAGGGCGCCCCCCCCAGCGCCCTGCACCCATCAGTGACCGAAGTGTGAGGTGTGCATGAGGAGCAATGGCGCACAGCTGCAGTGCTGTGCGCTACCTTGGTGAAGACCGAAGTCTTCTGCCACCGATTTTCCGGACCTTCTTCGTGCTTCTGGCTCTGTAAGGGGGACGGCGGCGCGGCTCTGGGACTGAGCTCCGAGGCTGGGCCTGTGTTCGGTCCCTCTGGAGCTAATGGTGTCCAGTAGCCTAAGAAGCCCAAACTACCACCTGTTAGGTAGGTTCGCTTCTTCTCCCCTTAGTCCCTCGCTGCAGTGAGCCTGTTGCCAGCAGATCTCACTGAAAATAAAAAACCTAAATATACTTTCTTTCTAGGTGCTCAGGAGAGCCCCTAGTGTGCATCCAGCTCAGCCGGGCACAGAAATCTAACTGAGGTCTGGAGGAGGGTCATAGTGGGAGGAGCCAGTGCACACCAGGTAGTCCTAAAGCTTTCTTTAGTTGTGCCCAGTCTCCTGCGGAGCCGCTAATCCCCATGGTCCTTACGGAGTCCCAGCATCCACTTAGGACGTTAGAGAAATGGGGATTTAATGCCACGGCCGCAGGGACCAGTGTAAAAGTGTCCCCCAGCTGTGGCATTATCTCTCCAGCTAGTGGAGCCGGGTGCTGGTGTTAAAAATACGGGGGACCCCTACGCTTTTTGTCCCCCGTATTTTTGGCACCAGGACCAGACGCAGAGCCCGGTGCTGGTTGTGAAAATACGGGGGATCCACTGTCATTTTTCCCCCCGTATTTTTACAACCAGGACTGGCTCAAAGAGCCCGAGGCTGGTTATGCTTAGGAGGGGGGAACCCCACGCTTTTTTTTTCTGGGTTTTTTAAACACTTTTGTGCTGTCAAAAAAGTCGAATCCAGGATGCACACTATCCGTCAATTGGTCTGTTTTTCGACAGCGGGACTGTCGAATCCGTTTTTTATTGAATATGTCGAATTCGGGTCCCGGCGGCAGGGTGTCTGACTGTCGAATTGTGTCGAATTAAAAAACGGTCGAATTCCAGCCGGAATTTGACCACAATTGCATATACCCCATAGACTGTTACACCAATCTTAACCTCTATTAAAACAAAGCGTCCATCAGGGTCTGTCGAAGATGACAGGAGTTCGATGGGAACGGTTCTTTTAGCTAAAATAACTACACCTCTTTTCTTTGATGTATATGAAGCAGAATGCAATACTTGCCAGCCAAGGATTTGTGGCCTGAGGACGTTATCAGGTAGGAGGTGGGTCTCCTGAAGGAAGGCTATATCAATGTGTTGTTTAGTCAAATATAGCAAGAGTTTCCTTCTTTTTGAAGGTGAATTTACTCCTCCTACATTTAACGATCCAATTTAAGTAGCGACATCATCTATCATCATATATGTACTGTATGTACACACTATTAATCAGCATATAAGAGAAGAATAAAAGCAATGACATCACCTCGATAGCAAGAGTTTGGATGCAAATAAGCGTGAGGGAGGGGGCAGGCCAGGAACAAACTGGTTCCTGAAAACAACAAAATACAAACAGACAAAACATAAAAACACACAACAATACCATATGCATCAAGCAGAGATTGGGTCCCTGACTCGTACCTTTCCGAGTCAAGAATGACCATCTCTGTAATGCGTAAACTTGGGAAGTTAGACTTCCAATGTGTGGTAACCTGAGATTTAACATAGGGAGCATGAGAGCAGCTCCGCAACACCGCTCAGGCATCGAACAAGAATGTCTAATAATACTAAATTATTATTGCCAACCCATTTGGGGTATAGGAAAGCTGGTGTAGTCCCAATGCGGACTGAGTCCTTGCACTAATTCTGTAAAAGGAAGATCAAAGGAATTTAAACGAACAAATAGTGCTTTAAAGTAAGGAACTGTGCACATAGTTATGTATGAATGAATATGCATAGATGTGCCTGATAGGGTCTAAGTAACCCTCGTAGTAGACAGTCACTTCAATCATCGTCGTGCCCAGATTGGGAATTCATACCAGTGTGCAGTTCTTCCAGGTACTGTTGAGCATCGGCCACTGAGGTAAAATCTACGGGTGTGGTTCATCAAATCGACAGTATCTAGGTCGACAATGTTTAGGTCGATCACTATAGGTCGACAGTCACTAGGTCGACATGGATGGAAGGTCGACAGGGTTTCTAGGTCGACATGTGCTAGGTCGACAGGTCTAAAGGTCGACATGAGATTTTTTTTTTTTTTTTTGGTGTCGTTTTCTTCGTAGAGTGACCGGGATCCCAAATTAGTGCACCGCGTCCCCTCGCCATGCTTCGGGCATGGTGCCTTCGCTCCGCTACCGCTTCGCTCGGCACACTTTACCGTTCCAATCGTAGTCCACGTGGATCGTTAAGTATGAAAAAATTCAAAAAAAGAAAAAAAAATGTGAAAAACTCATGTCGACCTTTAGACCTGTCGACCTAGCACATGTCGACCTAGAAACCCTGTCGACCTTCCATCCATGTCGACCTAGTGACTGTCGACCTATAGTGGTCGATCTAAACATTGTCGACCTAGATACTGTCGATCTTCAGACCGGATCCCAAAATCTACGTGTGAGGATCCATTGTAAATGCGGAGTCGTGCCGGGTATAACGAGGCAAATTTTTTCCCTTTCTTGACCAGGTATGAACAAACTGGGGAAAACTCTTTTCTAGCAGCTGTCAGCTCCGCCGAATAGTCTTGAAATAGGAGCAGTCTATTTCCATTCCACTGCAAGGAACCGAGCTTACGGGAGGCCACCCATAGTAAGTTTTTGTGTGAGTAATTGAGGATACGGAAGATGACTACACGAGGGCGTGCTTCCGTCTGATTGTGTATCGGTCCTAGTCGTGTGCCCGTTCAATAACCATATCGTGGCATTGATCTGAGATTTGAAGTAATTCTGGGAGAGTGAGCCGTATAAAATCATAAAGGGCCGGACCTTTTACTTCTTCAGGGACCCCAACAACCCGTAGCTTATTCCTGCGCGATCTCTTCTCCAGATCTTGCAGTTTATTAATAATCGAGTGTTGCAGCTTTCTCTGTTTGGTAAAAGAGGTCTGTAAATCTGCCACATCAGAAAACATAGCCCCCAATTTCTGTTCAGTGTCCTGGACTCTGTGAGTGAGCTTGTCCAGCTGTTGCGTGATACTAGCTGTTTGTGCAGTGATAAGGGGGCCTATGGCATCCCTGATTGCAGCCACCATGTCCCTGTAAGTCACAGGGGTGTCTAGTTGTGCAGCCTCAGTATTAAAAGTATGCCCAGGGGGTGACTGGGGAGGTAGCTCACCTCTGCTGTGCGGCTTAGTGGTTGCTGCTGCTGGCACATGTGCTGGAGAGTCCGTCCAGCCAGCTCCGGGCGCCATCTTGGATGGGGCGTCCCTGGTTCCTTTAGTCTTATTGCGGGGCATCAGGGGGAGAAGATAGTGGTCCATGCACCGCTGTGGTGTCAGGGAGGATAGCGGGTGCGGGTCCCGGCGGCGTGGAGGCTGTGAGAACAGCCGTTATATCCGGAGCCCGGCGGCGGTATCGGAGCTGCACTAGCGTGCGGCTCACATCAGCGGGGCCGGAAGCGGAAGTCCAGCCGGTTCTTTTAACGCGGTAGATCTAGGGACAGGTAAAACCACCTTTTTAGACAGTCTGGAAACCGATGCGTCAACAAAGGGTGGGATTTCCCATTTCTTCCTATCCTCCTCAGGGAAGGGAAAAGCAACCAGAAACCTTTTTGGGATCTGGATTTTTTTCTCCAGGTTTTCTCAGGATTTTTCAAATATAGCGTTAAATTCTTTAAACGCAGGGAAGGTTAGCGAGGCTTTTTTATTGTCTGTGAAGTAATCCTCCTCAACCCGCTCAGGTGTGGTGTCATTAATGTTTAACACATCTCTAATGGCCTCAATCATGAGCTGCACCCCCATTGCAAGGGACGCCGCCCCCCTCAGCGCATCCCCATCACAGTCTGCTGAGTCGGTATCCGTGTCATTTTGCATAATCTGGGCAAGTGCACGTTTCTGTGGGAGCATGCTAGGGGATTTTGCAGGAATAGGGACAGAGCCTGACCAAACTGCCATAGATTTAACACCTGAGTTTCTGTCTCAGTATGAGCTACCCTAGTAGAAATCTGAGAGATCATTCCTTTAATGGAGGTCAACCACTCAGGCTCAGTAATAGGGATCTGAGACAAAGCATTACAATCCTGTGTACATGGAATGGATTCCTCCTGAGAGGAAACCTCTTCTGCAGCATATGACACAGAGTCCCTGGACATGGCTATGTGAGATAATGAACACACACACACAAATGTCAGACGCAGTTTCCCCCCAAGTATGCCACAGAGAGACACAGAGATTGGACCCAACCCACACACAGCGCTACCAGCGCTATCTGCGTACCTTAATAGACTACACAGACTTTACACAGTTCCCCCCCCCCCCCCCCCCCCCCTTCTATAACCCCCGGGTACCGCACAGGATAGCTGGAGTTGCTTGCTAAGACAGCTCTCCCTGTCAGCGTCTGTTACACAGGAACTGCAGGCAGGAAAATGGCGCTGAACGCTGCTGGGTCCGCCCTGAGAAGCTCCGTTCCCCCAACATGGCGCTGCTTCCCGCTCTTCATTTTATTATACTGCCCTGAGGATGTCTGTTGGCAGCGATCCGGGGACCCTGACAGTTTAGGGTATAGGCGCTGGCTCAGGGCGCTCCTCACAGCGCCACACTATGTACCGTTGAGCCCCGGAGCTCAATTAGTACTGCGCTCCCTACCCTGTTGCCACCATCTTCACACCAGCTCCCCACTTACCAGGGGGGCCGGTGACTCACTCGCCACCAAAGTCTTCTGGCTCTGTAAGGGGGTGGCGGCATGCTGCAGGAGTGAGAGTGGTTAACGATCAGCACCCTCAGGATCTCAGTGTCCTGTCAGCGAAGATAGTGGCTCAGACCCCGCAGGGCGGACACTGCTCCCCCCCTTAGTCCCTCGAAGCAGCGAAGCTGTTGCCTGCAGCCTCCCGGTGCCTAAATGAACTCTTACAAAAAAATAAAACCAAAGAAGCTCTAGGAGCTCCCCTAGCTGTGACCGGCTCCTCCGGACACATTTTCTAAACTGAGTCTGGTCGGAGGGGCATAGAGGGAGGAGCCAGCCCACACTATCAAACTCTTAAAGGGCCAGTGGCTCCTAGTGGACCCGTCTATACCCCATGGTACTAATGTGGACCCCAGCATCCTCTAGGACGTACGAGAAATACTGGCAGATTTTTATACTGCAATTTAGATTTCAGTTTGAACACACCCCACCCAAATCTAACTCTCTCTGCACATGTTACATCTGCCCCACCCTGCACTGCACATGGTTTTACCCAACTGCTAACAAATTTGCTGCTGCGATCAACTCTGAATTACCCCCATAGTGGGTAGGGTGTGTAGAGGAGAAAAGGGATGGGACAGTGAGTACGGTGTGTAGGGGAGAGGAAGGATGGGACAGTGAGTACGGTGTGTAGGGGAGAAAAGGGATGAGACAGTGAGTACGGTGTGTAGGGGAGAAAAGGGATGAGACAGTGAGTACGGTGTGTAGGGGAGAAAAGGGATGGGACAGTGAGTACGGTGTGTAGGGGAGAAAAGGGATGGGACAGTGAGTACGGTGTGTAGGGGAGAAAAGGGATGGGACAGTGAGTACGGTGTGTAGGGGAGAGGAAGGATGGGACATAGGGCCTAATTCAGACCTGATCGCAGCAGCAAATTTGTTAGCAGTTGGGCAAAACTATGTGCACTGCAGGGGGGCAGATGTAACATGTGCAGAGAAAATAGGATTTAGGTTACCTACCGGTAAATCCTTTTCTTGTAGTCCGTAGAGGATGCTGGGGTCCACATTAGTACCATGGGGTATAGACTGGTCCACCAGGAGCCATTGGCACTTTAAGAGTTTGAGAGTGTGGGCTGGCTCCTCCCTCTATGCCCCTCCTACCAGACAGTCTAGAAACTGTGCCCGAGGAGACGGACATCTTCGAGAGAAGGATTTTACACAGATAGTGGCGAGATTCACACCGGCTCACAAATACAAGGCACGTCAAGACAACTAGCTTAAAACGCAGCAACCGCTGAAACATTACTTACCAAGTAACAATGCAGTACTCAACTAAAACGAAGTTGTACTGAACCAAATTACGATAGCAGGAAAATGAAGCGCTGGGCGGGCACCCAGCATCCTCTATTGACTACGAGAAAAGGATTTACCGGTAGGTAACCAAAATCCTACTTTCTCTTACATCCTAGAGCACAGGTTCTCAAACTCGGTCCTCAGGACCCCACACAGTGCATGTTTTGCAGGTCTCCTCACAGAATCACAAGTGAAATAATTAGCTCCACCTGTGGACCTTTTAAAATGTGTCAGTGAGTAATTATTACACCTGTGCACCTGCTGGGTTACCTGCAAAACATGCACTGTGTGGGGTCCTGAGGACCGAGTTTGAGAACCCCTGTCCTAGAGGATGCTGGGGTCCACATTAGTACCATGGGGATGTACCAAAGCTCCCAGAACGGGAGGGAGAGCGCGGAGGCTCCTGCAGAACTGATTGGCCGCTGAGGACCTGAAGTTTGGTCAAAGTATCGAACTTGTAGAACTTTGCAAATGTGTTCGACCCCGACCAAGTAGCCGCTCAGCAAGGCTGTAAAGCCGAGACACCTTGGGCAGCCGCCCAGGAAGAACCCACCTTACGAGTAGAGTGGGCCTTAACAGAGGTAGGACACGGCAATCCTGCCGTAGAATACGCATGCTGGATAGTGAACCTGATCCAGTGAGAGATTGTCTGCTTAGAAGCAGGATGCCCAATTTTCTTGGGATCGTATAGGACAAACAGAGAGTCCGATTTTCTGTGACGAGCAGTCCTCTTCACATAGATCTTCAGAGCCTTTACAACATCCAAGGACTTTGATGAAATTGAGGAGTCAGTAGCAACTGGCACCACAATAGGTTGGTTGATATGAAATGCCGACACAACCTTCGGAAGGAACTGCTGACGTGTCCGGAGCTCAGCCCTATCTTCATGGAAGATCAAGTATGGGCTTCTACAGGACAAAGCCCCCAACTCCGGCACACGTCTAGCAGAAGCTAAGGCCAACAAGGTGACAGCCTTCCACGTGAGAAACTAGACCTCAACCTCCTGTAGACGCTCAAACCAGTCCGACTGGAGGAACTGCAACACCACGTTAAGATCCCAGGGCGCTGTAGGCGGCACAAAGGGAGGCTGGATGTGCAGAACTCCCTTCAAAAAAGTCTGAACCTCAGGGACGGCAGCCAACTGTTTCTGGAAGAAAATGGATACGGACGAAATTTGTACCTTTACGGATCCCAACCTCAGGCCCATATCCACACCTGCTTGCGGGAAGAGTTGAAAACTTCCCAGTTGAAACTCCACCGTAGGAAACTTCTTGGACTCACACCAAGATACATATTTTTTCCAAATATGGTGGTAATGTTTAGACGTAACTCCTTTCCTAGCCTGTATCAGGGTAGGAATAACCTTGTCCGGAATCCCCTTCCGAGCTAGTATCTGGCATTCAACTTCCATGCCGTCAAACGCAGCAAGTCTTGATAGGCGAACAGCCCCTGCTGCTACAGGTCCTCCGGAAGAGGCCTCGGATCTTCTAGCAGTAGATCCAGAAGATATGCGTTACAAGACCTTCTTGGCCAGTCCGGAGCAATGAGGATCACTTGAACCCTTGTTCTCCTTATGAGCTTTAGCACTCTTGGAATGAGTGGGAGTGGTGGAAACACGTACACCGACTGGAAAACCCACGGAGACACCAGTGCGTCCACCACCACTGCTTGCGGGTCCCTCGACCTGGAACAATATCGCCGAAGCTTCTTGTTGAGACGAGGCCATCATGTCGATTTGAGGTACACACCAAAGATCGGTCACCTCCGTGAACACTTCCGGATGGAGTCCCCACTCTCCTGGATGGAGATCGTGTCTGCTGAGGAAGTCCGCTTCCCAATTGTCTACTCCCAGAAAGAAAATTGCTGACAGCGCCAACGCGCGTTTTTCTGCCCAGAGGATGATTCTTGTTACCTCTGACATTGCAGCTCTGCTCTTCGTTCCGCCCTGTCGGTTGATGTAAGCCACTTTTGTTACATTGTCCGACTGCACTTGAATGGCCCGATTTCTCAGAAGATGGGCCGCTTGGAGAAGACCTTTGTAGACGGCTCTTAGTTCTAGAATGTTTATTGGCAGGCCGGCTTCCAGACTTGACCACCTTCCTTGGAAGGTCTCCCCTTGAGTGACTGCGCCCCAGCCTGGGAGACTTGCATCCGTGGTTAGAAGGATCCAGTCCTGAATCCCGAACCTGCGGCCCTCCAGAAGGTGAGGTAGTTGCAACCACCAGAGGAGTGAAATCCTGGCCGTTGGTGACAGACGTATCCTTTGGTGCATATGTAAGTGGGATCCCGACCATTTTTCCAGGAGATCCAGTTGGAAGGACAGAGCATGAAACCTCCCATACCGAAGGGCCTCGTAAGAGGCCACCATCTTCCCCAGAAGGCGAATGCACTGATGAACCGACACCCGGGCTGGCTTCAGGACATCCCGGACCATTGTTTGTATCACCAACGCTTTTTCCTCTGGAAGAAACACCCTCTGCACTTCCGTGTCAAGGATCATTCCCCGAAAGGACAACCGCCTGGTTGGTTCCAACCGTGTTCCCTGAGCAGGTGGGTCGTGAGAAAGATGGACTGTAACAGCTTCTCCTTGGATGGTGCCTTTATCAGCAGATCGTCCAGATATGGAATTATATTCACCCCCCGTTTGCGAAGGAGTATGATCATTTCCGCTATCACCTTGGTGAAAACCCTCGGTGCTGTGGAGAGGCCAAATGGGAGGTCCTGGAACTGATAGTGACAGTCCAACAGTGCGAATCGGAGATAAGCCTGATGCGGCGGCCAAATCGGAATATGAAGGTACGCATCCTTGATATCCAGGGATACCTGGAATTCCCCCTCTTCCAGACTTGATATCACCGCCCTTAGAGATTCCATTTTGAACCTTAACTCCTTCAGAAAGGGATTTAGCGATTTTAGGTTCAGAATGGGCCTGATTGAACCATCCGGTTTCGGTACCACGAAAAGGTTCAAATAGTAACCTTTGTTTTGCAGATGAGGAGGGACCGGTACAATGACCTGTGCCTCCACCAACTTCTGGACGGCTGCCTTCAGGACAGCCCTGTCTGCCAGCAAAGCTGGCAAGCCTGATTTGAAGAATTGGTGAGGAGGGAGATCTTGAAATTCCAGCCTGTATCCCTGTGACATGATATCTTGCACCCAGGGATCCAGGCCGAACGACACCCAGACGTGACTGAACTGAGTCTCGCTCCCACCTCTGGTGCGTGCAGTCCACCGTTATGCGGAGGACTTCGGCGTACCTGAAGCAGGTTTCTGTTCCTGGGAACCCGCCGCAGCCGGTTTCTTGGATTTGGGCCAGCCTCCCCTAAAGAAGGTGTTGGACGGTCTGGCTTTTCGTGGCTTGGCAGCCCGAAAGGGCTGTGATGCAGTTGGAAAAAAGGGTTTCTTCGTAGTAGGTGCAGTTGAGGGAAAAAAAGGTGACTTACCCGCTGTAGCCGTGGAGATCCACGCATCTAACGCTTCCCCAAAGAGAGCCTGACCTGTGTAGGGTAGGGTCTCCACACTTCTCCTGGATTCCGCGTCAGCAGACCACTGGCGCAGCCACAGTCCTTGACGAGCTGAGACAGACATGGAAGAAATTCCTGCAGCCATGGAACCCAGGTCCTTCATGGATTCTACGAGAAATCCTGACGAATCCTGAATGTTACGCAAAAACAATTCAACATCACATTTCTCCATAGTATCCAAGTCTTCAAGTAACGTGCCTGACCACTTTACTATAGCTTTGGCAATCCAAGCACTGGCGATAGTGGGTCGTAATATGGCCCCTGAAGCTGTGTACATGGATTTGCGCATTATCAGTTTTACGATCAGCCGGCTCTAGCAAGATGGTGGATCCTAGAACAGGTAAAACCACCTTTTTTGAGAGTCTGGATACAGGCGCGTCAACAATGGGCGGGTTTTCCCATTTTTTTCTATCCCCCACAGGGAAAGGAAATGCCACCAGGACCCTTTTAGGGATCTGGAATTTTTTCTCAGGTTTTTCCCAGGCTTTTTAAAAAATAGCATTTAATTCTTTGGACGCATGGAAGGTTAGCGAGGCTTTCTTATTTTCAGTGAAGTAAGCCTCCTCAACCTGCTCAGGTGTTGTATCAGTAATATTCAACACATCCCTAATAGCCTCAATCATCAACTGCACCCCTTTTACAAGAGATGCTGCCCCCCTCAACACATCCCCATCACCGTCCTCAATGTCAGAATCGGTATCCGTGTCATCTTGCATAATCTGTGCAAGAGCACATTTTTGGGAATATACAGCGGGGGGCCCTGAGGTAACAGAACTGGGCCAGACTGCCATAGAGTTCTGTAAAGCCTGAGTTGCAGACTCATTCTGTGCAACCCTAGTAGAAATCTGAGAAATCATAGATTTGATAGAGGATAACCACTCAGGCTCCCTTGCTGGTATCTGTGCTAAAACAGTGCAATCCTGATTACATGGAATGGGATCATCCTGAGAGGACATATCCTCTGCAGCATATGACACAGAGTCCCTGGACATAGCTTAATGTAGACCACAGACACTCCACACACACACAGGGGAGGGCAGACAGAGTTTCACCCCCAAGAATGGCAAGAGAGACACAGAGATTGGAGCCAACCCACACACAGCGCTTTTTAGGTATAGGGAGACCCCTATCAGCGCTGACTGTGCACCTTAATAGGTTGCACAGCCTGTATACAGGGCGCTGCCCCCCCCCTTCTACAACCCCCTGGTACCGTGAGAGATAGCTGGAGTTGCTGTGGAGGGACTTGCTCTGCACTGACAGCGCTGTGCAGGCTGGAAAATGGCGCTGAACGTTGCTGGGTCTGCTGAGAAGCTCCGCCCCCAAAATGGCGCTGTCTTCCCGCTCTTCATAGGATTATACTGGCCTGAGGAATTATGCTGGCAGAGATCTCGGGACCCCGACAGGCTGCGTGACCAGTGTAGGCGCTGGCTCAGGGCGCCCCTCCCAGCGCCGCACTATGTACCGCTGAGCCCCGGAGTGTAGTTAGTACTGCGCTCCATACCCTGTTGCCGCCATCTTCACACCGTCCCCCCACTTGCTAGGGGGGTCGGTGACTCACTCGCCACCAATCTTCTGGCTCTGTAAGGGGGCGGCAACATGCTGCCGGGGTGAGCGATCCCCTGTGGCGGGGAACGATCGATCCCCTCAGGAGCTCAGTGTCCAGTCAGTGGAGATAGTGGCTCAGAACCCGCAGGGCGGACACTACTCCCCCCCTCAGTCCCTCGCTGCAGGGAGGCTGTTGCCAGTAGTCTCCCTGAAAAATAAACTCTAAAAAAAAAAAAACAGACTTTCTAAAGAAGCTCTGTAGAGCTCCCCTAGCTGTGACCGGCTCCTCCGGGCACATTTTCTAAACTGAGTCTGGTAGGAGGGGCATAGAGGGAGGAGCCAGCACACACTCTCAAACTCTTAAAGTGCCAATGGCTCCTGGTTGACCCGTCTATACCCCATGGTACTAATGTGGACCCCAGCATCCTCTAGACGTAAGAGAAATTCAGAGGTAGCTCCGCCTCAACTTCTTGAACCCAGGCTTCTATAGCTTTTTTCAGGACTGTCTAGCGCAGCCCTCCCTGTTAGCTGCCTGCACTGCAAGCACCAACTTACAAACTGAGCTCCAGTGCCTGGAGGCGGGAATATAGAGGAGGCGGTGCAGTGCATCCTGGGAACAGTCAAAGTTTTAGCCTGTTGGTGCCTCAGATCAAGATCCAACTCTACACCCCGATGTTATTCCCTGTAGAATCCAGTGTACTCTGCTGCAGAAACAACTGTGTTTACCGATGGTCTATTGCAGAGGTTCTCAAACTCGGTCCTCGGGGGCCCGCACAGTGCATGTTTTGCAGGTAACCCAGCAGGTGCACAGGTGTATTAATTACTCACTGACACATTTTAAAAGGTCCACAGGTGGAGCTAATTATTTCACTTGCGATTCTGTGAGGAGACCTGCAAAACATGCCCTGTGTGGGCCCCCGAGGACCGAGTTTGAGAACCTCTGGTCTATTGATTCGTATTTGTGTAGACTGCCGTTAAAGTCAATAAGAATTAGCCCAACACTGCCGAGATTTGTGTTTAGTAAATTTCCAAAATCTTGAATCAAATTGGGAGCTTGGTAAATTTTCGTCATCAATTTTATTGATCTAATGAAACATTTCAAACAGTGTCTGCGGGGCCCCGTGCCGCCGTGAGCAGGAAAGGGTCTGCGGGGCCCCGTGCCGCCGTGAGCAGGAAAGAGTCTGCGAGGCCCCGTGCCACCGTGAGCAGGAAAGGGTCTGCGGGGCCCCGTGCCGCCGTGAGCAGGAAAGGGTCTGCGGGGCCCCGTGCCGCCGTGAGCAGGAAAGGGTCTGCGTGGCTTCGTGAGCAGGACAAGTGCTGGAAAATTGCAGACCCTAAGGGCGGTATTCAATTCTTTCCAGCCCCTTCCACACCTGTTCTGCTTCTGCTAACGGGCATGGTATCATCTTTTCCGCTTGCTACTCCCAGGGTAGCGAGGCGCTCTAACCCTTTATGCAGCTAAACCAGATTACTATGGGCGCAACATGCGCTATAATGGGGATCACTTTAGAAAGGAGATTTGGCGTGATAAATCATTTGAATACCGCCCTAAGTTACCTTTTTCCGGATAATGTCAACAACAATTTAGGTGTAAGTTGTTACATATATATAAAAATTATTATATATTTCTAAACGGTCAATGATAACATCCACAACTACATCTCTATGAGATACTCCTGTATGTCTTACCCCTCTGTAATTATATATCACCTGGCACAACACAGTGCTACACCACAGACTCACAAAGCATAAAGTGACTGTAGCACAAGTATTCACACATCTTCCTGAAATAGCGCCTACAAGAGATGCAGTTTATCTAGCACCTGGGAACGGACAATAACACCAGCCAATAATGGCAACTATGTACTATGGTTACTATACAGACATAAAAGTTGAGATTTGTGTATTGGTTGGTGGAGTATAATCTGATACATTTGTGTCATTATGTTCTGTTGAGTTTCATTGTTCTTTGTGTAATTTCCTTGCACTGTTCTACATCTCACCCAATAAAACGATGATACTATTGTACAGTGATCATATACAGAGGAAGTGTTTCTGATTATATTACATTATGAGGACAGCTGCGTGCGAGTCCCGAGTATCTGGGGCGGTGTGAAGACGCATCTCATACAGTAATCATGCGCCACACATGTCTAACTTCTCCTGTTTATTAGAAAAACAAAACACAGTGACAAACATGTTACATGGGACCCAACAGATCCCAGGCATGTGCGGACACACCCGTCTCACACACAGGAGGCCTCCACACGGATGGGACATACACAACATAACCAGTGCCCGCAATAACTGCACGACGGCGACAGGCCAAACTGAAGAACACAGCGACCACCTGGGGGCGCCATCACTTTCCAGCCAGTAATGGATTCCTGAGCACGACGATGACGCTGTCTCCTCGGAGGAACATCTTGGAGATATATCTGTCCTTGTTCACTGGCTTTGACTTCTTCTTCCCTTTCCCACTTTTGGGAACCTCCGTCCACATTTCCTTAACATTTTCTAGTACCATATTGCAGTGCCTGAGGGTGACAGAGAGCGAGATGGGGGTTAGTAATAGCACCCGGACAACTCCCATCACAGACACAACCACACCTGGCCGTGAGAGCGCTCTGCTCACCTGTCAAACGCCTTCACCCGTCCCAGCAGCTTCTTGTTATTCCTGCAGTTGATGAGAACCTGCGTGTTATTCTTGACGGACTGTGTGAGCACAGACAAGGGCCCCGTGTTGAACTCCTCTTCCTCCCGCTTCTGCAGCTCTTCTGGTGTCATCTCGCTCTTGGGTTTGTTTAGGAGACTCCTGGGGATAGAAGACAGCAATGACTACAGCACCGGCTGCACTGCGGTGTCCTACGTCCATGGCCACAGTCCGACTACACAGTATGGTGTCATTTGCCAGCATCACTTTACAGTGGAGAAAACCTGTGCAGAAGTCGCATTCTCTTTATCATGTAGCCAAGATCAAACACCCCCTCCCATTTGCACAAGGCAACAAAAGGAAAAGATGGCTGCAGGGAACGGGTTATTAATATGTAGGTGTTAGTGCAGCTTCAGATACGGAGCCTTTGTTTTGCAGGTCACTAGACGGATCAGCAGCTGAAACACTGGAGAACACAATTTCCTGACGCACCCCATTTCCTGAACAAGATGATGACATAGGGGCTACAGAGGAAACGTGTAAGCTATATCAATGAGTAGTATCTATACTTCCAGCACAATATAAAGCATGCCAAGGGGTAGATTTACTATCGGGCAGCTTGTCAAAGGCAATGATCATCGTCCGTTATGTGGGAACATGTGCCTGAGGAAGTATAGGTGACACCACGGACAGCAAACGCAGCGATGACACGTTAGATCGCGATCCGGGCTGCTGCTACCTGCTGGATTCACATTGGCTGAATGCTGAACATAGTTGTGTGGGGTCCTTCCCCTTGTAATAGGATTACATTACATATATATATATATTGTGTTTTGACGTGCAGATCAGACAAGGTGTGTTCTCATCTTATATAGGAGGATGGATAATATTGAAATATATAGGTGGGAGGGATATGCCACCTAACTGTGCATATAGGGAGATAGCTGATCTATAACTGTGTATACATGGGGAAGTGTGCGGTAGATAGAGTTAAGGATGATGATATGGGGGGGGAGGAGATATAGTTATACTCACTTATAACCAGTCATTTATATAGCGCGCACACATTCCACAGCGCTTTACAGAGATTATTACACACACACAGGGAGGGGGTGAGATGTGCGAGTATATATATATATATATATATACACACACACACATATACACACACATGGGGAAAGGGACAGACAGACAGACATGTGTAAGAGGTGAGATATGACTACACATAGGGGAGTGGGATTATATATGTATATATAGTGAGATAGACAGGTATAGGGGCAGGGGTATATAATGAGTGATGCCGGGGAAGGAGTGGTTATATATATGTACCGTATATACTCGAGTATAAGTCGACCCGAATATAAGCCGAGGCACCTAATTTCACCCCAAAAAACTGGGAAAACTTATTGACTCGAGTATAAGCCTAGGGTGGGAAATGCAAGTCTAGCCGTACACAGCCCTCAGTGCTAGATATGCCCCCACATTGCCAGATATGCCCCCACATTGCCAGATATGCCCCCACATTGCCAGATATGCCCCCACAGTGCCAGATATGCCCTCATAGTGCCAGATATGCCCCCACAGTGCCGGATATGCCCCCACAGTGCCAGATATGCCCCCACAGTGCCATACTGCCAGATATTCCCCCACGGTGTCAGATATACCCCCACAGTGCTACATGTGCCCCCACAGTGCCAGATATGCCCTCATACTGCCAGATTTTCCCCACGGTGCCAGATATGCCCCCACAGTGCTACACATTCCCCCACAGTGCCAGATATGCCCTCACAGTGCCAGATATACCCTCATGGTGCCAGATATGCACAGCCCCCAACCCCCCCCCCACCCCCCCACTGCCGCCGCCTGTCTCTACTCACCATTGACGGGCTATGTGTAAACGAATGAAGGGGCAGCGGAATGCGGGCAGCAGCAGGCGGTGCGGGCATCGGTGGCCGGCCTTAGGTCATACAGGAAAGTCTGCAGCGGCTGAGGAGGCGGGCGGCGCGGCGGTGCTTCAGCGAGCAGGGAGAGGGAGACGGACGGCTGCAGCAGCGTCACTGATTGATGCACCAATTACAGTGCGCTGCTGCGGCTCCCGTGTCCCCCTCCCTCCTCCTCCTTCCCTCCTTCCCAGAGCTCTCTACGCTCTGCTCCGGAGCATCACTCGAGTATAAGCCGAGGGGGAACTTTTTCAGCACAAAAAATGTGCTGAAAAACTCGGCTTATACTCGAGTATATACGGTATATATAGTGTGATAGACCGGTATAGGGGCAGGGGTATATAATAAGTGATGCCGGGGAAGGGGTGATTATATATATGTATATATAGTGAGATAGACAGGTATAGGGGCAGGGGTATATAATAAGTGATGCCGGGGAAGGGGTGATTATATATATGTATATATAGTGAGATAGACAGGTATAGGGGCAGGGGTATATAATAAGTGATGTCAGGGAAGGGGTGATTATATATATGTATATATAGTGAGATAGACAGGTATAGGGGCAGGGGTATATAATAAGTGATGCCGGGGAAGGGGTGATTATATATATGTATATATAGTGAGATAGACAGGTATAGGGGCAGGGGTATATAATAAGTGATGTCAGGGAAGGGGTGATTATATATATAGTGAGATAGACAGGTATAGGGGCAGGGGTATATAATGAGTGATGTCAGGGAAGGGGTGGTTATATATATGTATATATAGTGAGATAGACAGATATAGGGGCAGGGGTATATAATAAGTGATGTCAGGGAAGGGGTGGTTATATATATATATATATATGTATATATAGTGAGATAGACAGATATAGGGGCAGGGGTATATAATAAGTGATGTCAGGGAAGGGGTGGTTATATATGTATATATAGTGAGATAGACAGGTATAGGGGCAGGGGTATATAATAAGTGATGTCAGGGAAGGGGTGATTATATATATAGTGAGATAGACAGGTATAGGGGCAGGGGTATATAATGAGTGATGTCAGGGAAGGGGTGGTTATATATATGTATATATAGTGAGATAGACAGATATAGGGGCAGGGGTATATAATAAGTGATGTCAGGGAAGGGGTGGTTATATATATATATATATATATATATATATATATATATATATATATATATATATATATAGTGAGATAGACAGATATAGGGGCAGGGGTATATAATAAGTGATGTCAGGGAAGGGGTGGTTATATATGTATATATAGTGAGATAGACAGATATAGGGGCAGGGGTATATAATAAGTGATGTCAGGGAAGGGGTGATTATATATATATGTGTATATATAGTGAGATAGACAGATATAGGGGCAGGGGTATATAATAAGTGATGTCAGGGAAGGGGTGATTATATATATGTATATATAGTGAGATAGACAGGTATAGGGGCAGGGGTATATAATAAGTGATGTCAGGGAAGGGGTGGTTATATATGTATATATAGTGAGATAGACAGATATAGGGGCAGGGGTATATAATAAGTGATGTCAGGGAAGGGGTGATTATATATATATATGTGTATATATAGTGAGATAGACAGATATAGGGGCAGGGGTATATAATAAGTGATGTCAGGGAAGGGGTGATTATATATATGTATATATAGTGAGATAGACAGGTATAGGGGCAGGGGTATATAATAAGTGATGTCAGGGAAGGGGTGGTTATATATGTATATATAGTGAGATAGACAGGTATAGGGGCAGGGGTATATAATAAGTGATGTCAGGGAAGGGGTGGTTATATATGTATATATAGTGAGATAGACAGGTATAGGGGCAGGGGTATATAATAAGTGATGTCAGGGAAGGGGTGATTGTATATGTATATATAGTGAGATAGACAGGTATAGGGGCAGGGGTATATAATAAGTCACACCGGGGTAACCCGGCTACTCACATTGTTCTCCCTCTCACGTTGCTCCGGCGATTTCTCTCTTCCCTCCTGTACGCACTTCCGCTTCCGGGTCTCTGTTCCGCTTCCGGTGGCTGTTACCATGGTAGCCTCGTACATAACTTTATTAGCAAACGTCGCGCAACAACTGACACTGTCACTGTACACACCGTGCGGCCTCAGTGCGGGGCATAGTGTTATGTGGGGGTGGGGGATAATATGTGGGGGTGGGGTGGGTAATGTGAGGAGATGGGGATAATATATGGGGTGGGGTGGGGTGGGTAATGTGATGAGATGGGGGATAATATATGGGGTGGGTGATGGGTAGATGCTAGAATCAAGTGGGCTAAGGGACCTTTTCCGTAAGGGGGAGGAGTTACGACACAAGGGGGAGGAGCTAGGCCAGCGGGATAGTCCCTCTACTATCCACGCCACCAACTATTACCTTTAGTAATCAGGTGGCGAGCGGAACGGAGCGAGCCACCGAGCCCGAAGCGCGGCGAGCGAAGCGAGCCCGCGAGGGTACTTTTCGGGTACCCTGTTCGCCCGTAGCTCCTCCCCCTGGTGACGTGTCTCCTCCCCTAGATACGTCAGAAGGTCCCTTCTCCCACTCCGAAATAGAATCAACCGTGGGTGATGTGAGGAGTTGGGGATAATATATGGGGTGGGGTGGGTAATGTGAGGAGATGGGTGATAATATATGGGGTGGGGTGGGTAATGTGAGGAGGCGGGGGTTAATATCTGGGGGTGGGGTGGGTAATGTGATGAGATGGGGGATAATATATGGGGTGGGTAGGGTGGGTATTGTGAGGAGGCGGGGGATAATATCTGGGGGTGGGGTGGGTAATGTGAGGAGGTGGGGGATAATATCTGGGGGTGGGGTGGATAATGTGAGGAGATGGGGGATAATATATGGGGTGGGGTGGATAAAGTGAGGAGGCGGGGGATAATATCTGGGGGTGGGGTGGGTAATGTGAGAGATGGGGGATAATATGTGGGGTGGGGTGGATAAAGTGAGGAGGCGGGGGATAATATCTGGGGGTGGGGTGGGTAATGTGAGAGATGGGGGATTATATGTGGGGTGGGTAATGTGAGGAGGCGGGGGATAATATGTGGGGTGGGGTGGGTAATGTGAGGAGGCGGGGGATAATATGTGGGGGTGGGGTGGGTAATGTGAGGAGATGGGGGATAATATCTGGGGTGGGGTGGATAATGTGAGGAGGCGGGGGATAATATGTGGGGGTGGGGTGGGTAATGTGAGGAGATGGATAATATATGGGGTGGGGTGGATAATGTGAGGAGGCGGGGGATAATATGTGGGGTGTCTAATGTGAGGAGGCGGGGGATAATATATGGGGTGGGGTGGATAATGTGAGGAGGCGGGGGATAATATATGGGGTGGGGTGGGTAATGTGAGGAGGTGGGGGATAATATATGGGGTGGGGTGGATAATGTGAGGAGGTGGGGGATAATATGTGGGGTGGGGTGGATAATGTGAGGAGGCGGGGGATAATATGTGGGGGTGGGGTGGGTAATGTGAGGAGATGGGGGATAATATGTGGGGGTGGGGTGGGTAATGTGCACAGCATCTATTCACCGCTGCTCTCCTCAGAGTGACAGGGGGGAATCTCCCAACTGCCCCCCCCACCCGCGGGACACTGCGACCCACGGGTGGGACAGCGGGACAGACCGTGAAAAACGGGACTGTCCCGCCCAAATTGGGACAGTTGGGAGGTATGTAATATGTGAAAATTGGGGGGGAGGGGTTAATGTTGGATGTTGCGCTACTCATATTTCAGGTGCTGATGGGAGGAGCTCTGTGGTGACAGCAAATTATTGTGCAGTTGTTAGAGTCAGTAACAGGTGGTTACTTATGATAGGAGGGAAATCCCTATTGGTCCAGGTCCTGTGAGGCCCAATCCCAATCTGTGCTCACATGGCGCGGGCTGAGAGGGCGTATCCGGTCACAGCAATGAAAAAATAAGATTTTACTTACCGGTAAATCTATTTCTCGTAGTCCGTAGTGGATGCTGGGGACTCCGTAAGGACCATGGGGAATAGACGGGCTCCGCAGTAGACATGGGCACTTTAAGAAAGAATTTAAATTCTGGTGCATACTTACCTACTTTGCTGCCTCCTCCTGCGGAAGGAGGCAGCGTTGTAGGTGAATGGGGGCGTGGCCGGCAGCAGGACGGGTGGTTCGGGGGCGTGGCCGGCAGCAGGATGGGCGGTCCGGGGGCGTTGCATCAGGGTCGCGTCATCGTGACTCCACCCCCCGCTGTGCTGAGAAACGAGGCGCTGCATAGCGGGGGGCGGAGCTACGATGACGCGATTCAGCGCGAATCGCGTCATCGGACCCCCTCGGCCCGCCTACTTGTTCACTGCTGCGGGCGGCCGAGGGGGAAAGCGGGAGGCTTGCCCACCTTTCCGGGGGGCCGGGAGGGTCACCCGATTTTCGGGAGCCTCCCGGCCATTCCGGGAGGGTAGGCAAGTATGTTCTGGTGTGCTCTGGCTCCTCCCTCTATGTCCCTCCTCCAGACCTCAGTTAGAGAAACTGTGCCCGGAAGAGCTGACAGTACAAGGAAAGGATTTTGGAAATCCAGGGCAAGACTCATACCAGCCACACCAATCACACTGTACAACTTGTGATAACTTTACCCAGTTAACAGTATGAACAACAACAGAGCATCAGACAAACCTGATGCAACTATAACATAACCCTTATTTAAGCAATAACTATATACAAGCATTGCAGAAGAAGTCCGCACTTGGGACGGGCGCCCAGCATCCACTACGGACTACGAGAAATAGATTTACCGGTAAGTAAAATCTTATTTCTCCTTCATCCACTAGGGGCCACTGGAGCGTAGTTACAATGGGGAAATAGTAGGCAGTAATTGGGAGCTGGCACTTTAAAAATTCTAACCCTGTGGCTAGCTCCTCCACTACTATCTCCCCTCCAAGCCAGTCTTAGTTAGTGCCCGAGGGAGCTGGTTCACTTGGGTTTAGCTGAAGAATTTTTCTTTTTTCTTTATTATTTTATTTTTTCTTACTTACACACACAGACTGGCAGCTCTGCCACTGCCAGTCTGCACCGCGGGAGCTGCCGGCGGGGTCCCATCGCAGCTGCGTGCGGCTCGGGATGGGCCCCGGCTGAGGGAGACACTGAGCTCTCCTGAGTTGGCGGACACCGCTGCGTGCGGCGTGTGTCAGGGCCGCTCAACCAGCAGAAGATTCCGGCAGCAAGGCAGCGGTGAGTATCAAAAATGGCCGGACACCGCTGCTTGCGGCGCGTGTCGGGGCCGATCGGTCGAGCAAGACTCCGCTGAGTGCGGCTCCTGACGACAGTACATCAGGACAGCGGTGAGTACAATCCCCCCCCCCCTCCAGACTGATGTATGTTTTTACTTGATTTAATGTGCAGGCGCACTTACTGATTTGAACTTGGCGCCATCATGTGGGGGGCGGAGCTTCAGCCCGCTCTGTAAGCGGGCTCAGCGCTCTTCACTACACGGCTGCAGCACAGCCGGGTGATATATATATTTACATTCCGCGGGTAATACATTCTCCCTGCGGGTAATACAAGGGGCGGAGCTAACTCCCGCTCCGTTCGGCGGGCTCAGGCTCTCCTCGACCCGACCGCAACACTCCCCGCTACCCGGCCGCAGCATACAGGCGGCTGGGGAGATACATTTACACTCTCCACTTAAGACCGTTCCCCGGCCGCAGCATACAGGCGGCCGGGGAGATGCATTTCCTAAGTGAGGCGGCCGGGGGATACAGGGACGCTTTTCCGCTGACTATGCAGCGGATTCAAATTTGGCGCCGAAGCAAGGGGGCGGAGCTAACTCCCGCTCTGTACGGCGGGCTCTCTCCGCTCCCCGGCCGCTGCAGCATGACACGCCGCTCCACAGTCCCCCGCTCCCCGGGCCGCTCAAAGCTCATTTCCTCTCCTGGCTGTGCAGGGAGGATTCTGTGCATAGTACAAGGTATGAGGGGGGGTGATGGCTTATAACAGCGGCTCCCAGCTCGGTTACTGTCTCTAGGCAACACACCTGTCTCTGGGGGTTTTAGTTTTTCTAGGCATTGTTGCTGCTGAACTATAGCTACATTCCTCCCTGCAGGGGAGTCCTCTGCCCGGCATTTTATACATGTAGATCAGGGAACCTGCTCTATTACACATAGACAGTATTTATCTACCCTATTAGGTTCACATACACAGTATTTCTCTACCCGGTTGGGTTCACTGTGGTGTGTGTGTGTGTGTGTGTGTATGTATATATATATATATATATATATATGTATACAGATATATAGATATGTTTATATATATATTTAAGTGTGTGTGGGTATGTATATAGATATATGCATACAATACCATATATAGGGGATAAAACAAACACTTCCGCAATGTTTTCTAATAACAAAATACCCCACCTTGCCACATAACATTTTCCCCCATCTTTTCTCGCAGGCTGGTCACCATTTTGAAAAGCCAGCGCAACCTCCGAGAAACTTCTGGTGCACCTAAATTAGCGGTACCCTACATACAGGGCGGGGTGAGGCCTTCCCTTTATTATTCCTTGGTGTCACTAGTTACTAATGCTATTTGTAATTGGGGAATGTGTGTAAGGCATCAGACAAATAGCGCTGCGGCTCAGTACGCTAGTAGCGGGTATCTGAAACTTTAAGGGGAGCTCCTATAGCCTAGGGCTAAGACTCCTGTCCCACAGCGCAGCGCTACTGGTTCAGGTCTCCGCTGCTCCAGAAAGTTTATTTGAATCGTGTCGGTCACTACACATTATAGTGCAGACCTTACATAGCGCTGTGTTTATTTAACCCACCTTTTCTCCTTTTGTTGGTCTCACCTTGGATAGTCAAAGAATTCCCTCTTAGGTGTGAAGTATGCGGTGGAGCCATCTGCTTAGCCCTCCACGCACCTGCAGGACACTCCTGTTTAAACAGCTCAGATTATACAGGTAATGTCACTGGTAACCAGAGACCTGGTACGTCATTTCACCTCTCCAGGTTTCTAAAGGAACCTTGCTAACCTTCCATGTTACAATACTGATGTCTGTTTTCTGTGGAGTCTGAACCAGTGTCTCAGAATATCCAGGTGCATTCTACAGCAGTTCGGCTGATACTGCAGGTAAAGGAGACGGACACGTCAAGTCCATCAGGGTTCGACGCCGATGACGAAATGACAGCGACTGGTCCAGTTTCGGATGAGCTGGACATGCTCCGGTAGGCGGCCGGCAGACACCCGAATACACAATTTCAGGTATCAAACAATGTGTGTTTTCCTATCCTTTCCCCGCAGACGGCACAAAAGGGTATCAGAACCTCTCCAGGGTATACCCCTCGATGTATCGCCGGTCCAACAAGCTGCCGTTTTCCTGAGGCAACCTGGCTCAGGGATCCATCGAAGACACATATACGGCAGCAGGGTTCTACCGTGTCCGGAGCAGGTAGGTTGTGGAACAATTGTCCTCTAGGTTACAGGATGTTTTGCATCCGGATCAATTGATACTTTGGTACGGGTCAGAATCACGATTCTGCTTTGTGTTCTTTGGAGGTCTCCACGTCTGTAGACTCGGAACCTGCATTTTCGCTTCGGCTGTCTTAACCCGACGACCTCTGGGGCTGCGACAGTGACAGGTGAACATGAAATCCTACGGGGCAGATGGTTCAGGGGAAGGAACTTTCTGCAGGATTTCTTGAACCATTGAAGGTAAGTCCACTTTGATTTCTCCTACTACTGCCCCAGCTCCAAGACAGACCTTTATCGGTCTTTCCTTTAGATTTTTCCGTGCCCTTTCAAGCTTTCGACTCCACACGGGCGATATCTCCGTACCCAGGGGGTCTCAGGGCAAAAAGGCTGAAGCAGAGGTTCAACATCCTCGGTCCAGTCTGATTTTCGGTCATCCTGTACACCCACTACAGGTCAGACTTTCCTACCACCTGGAGGGTCCCAGGGTAGGCGCAGGTCGGTGGGACAAGGTTTGGGCGGTTACAGACTAGATTTTGGGGTACAACCGTCTCAGGAGTCCCTCGGCATGGATCGGCCGATTTACAATGACAAGAGTCATAATGCAGGCGGCGCTCCATATGCTTCTAATCGCAAAGGGTGTTGTTCCCTGTTTTTCACATATCATTTGAATCGGGACAGTTCTCAGGCCTTTGTTTTCTTTTCACGTTCCGAAGCCAGTTGGCTCGGCCAGGCCTATTCTGGCCTTAGAATCCTTTCAGTCTGTGATCGCTAGTTTGAACAAAAAAGGGAGTTTTACGTGTCCCTTGTCTTCAGAGATGCCTGTTTACTGATTTCCGCTGGGTTTCCTTATCGGGCTTTTCTCAGATTCGCATTATAGGATTCTTATTTTCACTGTCAGTCTTTTCCTTTTGGTCTCTCTTCCGCTCCCACAGGGTTCAGGAAGATCACAGAATAACTCTTTTTCAAGGGCAGGAGGTGACGTTGGTTCCCTAATGGGACAATCTACTGCTACTATCCCACTCTGTACATTAGGGGCTTCTGAATATCCGGAGGATCCAGGAGCTTCTGGTTCGACACAGATCCAATTTATGCTCCTCATAGACGTTTTCTCAACAGGGTCCGTCGGAGGATTTTTCCTTCCTCGGTACCAGGTACTCTATTTCTTCAGTCAAGCTGCGACGCAATGAGTGGTCGCCTACATTCCCCTCTGAGCGGGGGACAACAATCTTCTTTCCAGGTCAAGCCACCAGGTCAGACTCCCGGGTGAGGGAACATTCCCCGGAGTTTGGTCAGCTGGTCCGCTGTGGGCGGAGATTTCGGATCGACCTCAGGGCGTTCTGACTGACTCTTTAACCCTTTCCTACTCTCGGACGTGAGCTCTGGCGGCAATAGCCGAGGATGCCCTCAGGGTTCCTGGGAGTTTCGGGTTATTCTATCCTGCCTCCTTTTCTATTTCTACCTCACGGTCGATAACACAGGAGGGGAATATACGTGCTAGTCCTCTCCGTGGCTCTGGTTGGGCCTCGCATGACTTGAAGATACAGCTACACCTCTTGTCAGTAGAGGAGCCTTGGCTCCTACCTCGACTGGACTGTCTACTTCAACAGGGTCCTTTTCTTTGTTCATCTTACACTGGTTTCGTTTAACCGTGTGACTGTTCACGAGACCTCAGAAGGGAGGAGTTCCCTAGTTCGGTTAGGCCTACTGGGCCCCAATTTCAGAAGTCTGTTACCTCTTCTCGCTTTTACCACTTTTGGAAAACTTTATGGGACATAAGGATAAAAGGGGGTTTCCCATTTCAGTTACCATTTAGCCGTCATCTTTGGTTTCTCTGGGAGGTTTTGCTCCGCTGCGCTTCAAACCACACTGACCGGAATTTTAGGTCTCTGCCTTTTTCGGTTTTCTTCCAAAAGAGATTAGCCTAGCGGCCGTCAGTTCGGCCTCTTTTTCAGGGAGTACTCTATTGGCAACTCCCCCGGCTGAGCTTCGGCCTCAGCGGTCGTTTCTTCCAGAGGGGATGTCCATTTTTCATATAAATCTGACACTAGTGTTTTTCGGTCCTCTTTGAATGTTGTCAGGGCTCGCAGACTCTCTACAGAGGTCTTAGGCTATTCGATGAAGTGTTTTTCTTCTTTGTTCTGTACGATGCTCCCGTGCTAAATAGCCGGGGGCCCAGCATACGCTGGGCCGTTGGATACATCTGACCATCAGACAGTCTTCTTGGCGGTTGCTAGGGTGCCTCCGTTTTCCATTTCAGCGCACTTTACGCGCGTTGTAAGACCTTTGTGGGCGGCTGACCGTGGGGTATCCATGAATACTTTGTCGGGCGGCTACTTGGTCGAACCGACATTCGTTTTATCAAATTCTACAAGTTTGACACTTTTGCGGCCTCTGCATCACAGTTTGGCCGAGCAGTTTTTACAGGACTCTCAGCGCTCTCCCACCCGTTTTTGGGAGCTCTGGGACGTCCCCATTGTAACTACACTCCAGTGGCCCCTAGTGGATGAAGGAGAAATCAGGATTTTGGTACTTACCGATAAATCCCTTTCTCCGATTCCACAGGGGCCACTGGACGCCCGCCCAGCGCTGTTCCTCCTTGTTTTTGCTTAACGGTTTGCAGATCACCATATGACTGCTTGTTGAGTTCAGGCTAGCCTGGTTTTTTGTCAGGTTCGGTTCCAGGTTTGGTTTAGGTTATCCTGGTTTACAGGGCGTCATTAACCTCCTCTACCTTACGGTTTGTTTATTCCAGCTCTCCTCCAGCACAGTTTTACGTAGACTGGCTTGGAGGGGAGATAGTAGGGGAGGAGCTAGCCACAGTGTGAGAATTTTTAAAGTGCCAGCTCCCAATTACTGCCTACTATTTCCCCATTGTAACTACACTCCAGTGGCCCCTGTGGAATCGGAGAAAGGGATTTATCGGTAAGTACCAAAATCCTGATTTTCTCTAACGTCCTAGTGGATGCTGGGGACTCCGTAAGGACCATGGGGATTATACCAAAGCTCCCAAATGGGCGGGAGAGTGCGGATGACTCTGCAGCACCGATTGAGCAAACTCGAGGTCCTCCTCAGCCAGGGTATCAAACTTGTAGAACTTTGCAAAGGTGTTTGAACCTGACCAAGTAGCCGCTCGGCAAAGCTGTAATGCCGAGACCCCTCGGGCAGCCGCCCAAGAAGAGCCCACCTTCCTTGTGGAATGGGCCTTAACTGATTTAGGCAGCGGCAACCCAGCCGCAGAATGAGCCTGCTGAATCGTGTTACAGATCCAGCGAGCAATAGTTTGCTTTGAAGCAGGCGCCCCAAGCTTGTTGGAAGCATACAGGATAAACAAAGATTCTGTTTTCCTGACCTTAGCCGTTCTGGCTACATAAACCTTCAAAGCCCTGACCACATCCAGTGACTCGGAATCCTCCAAGTCAGTAGTAGCCACAGGCACCACAATAGGTTGGTTTATATGAAAGGATGAAACCACTTTCGGCAGAAATTGTGGGCGGGTCCGCAATTCTGCTCTATCCGCATGGAAAACCAGATAAGGGCTTTTATGTGACAAAGCCGCCAATTCTGACACACGCCTAGCCGAAGCCAAGGCTAATAGCATGACCACCTTCCACGTGAGATATTTCAATTCCACCGTTTTGAGTGGTTCAAACCAGTGTGATTTCAGGAAACTCAACACCACGTTAAGATCCCAAGGTGCCACTGGAGGCACAAAAGGGGGCTGAATATGCAGCACTCCCTTTACAAACGTCTGAACTTCAGGCAGAGAAGCCAGTTCTTTTTGAAAGAAAATGGATAGGGCCGAAATCTGGACCTTAATGGAACCCAATTTTAGGCCCAAAGTCACTCCCGACTGTAGGAAGTGAAGGAAACGGCCCAGCTGGAATTCCCCCGTAGGGGCATTCCTGGCCTCACACCAAGCCACATATTTTCGCCATATACGGTGATAATGTTGAGCCGTCACATCCTTCCTAGCCTTTATCAGCGTAGGAATAACTTCATCCGGAATGCCTTTTTCTGCTAGGATCCGGCGTTCAACCGCCATGCCATCAAACGCAGCCGCGGTAAGTCCTGGAACAGACAGGGCCCCTGTTGCAATAAGTCCTGTCTTAGAGGCAGAGGCCACGGGTCCTCTGCTAGCATTTCTTGCAGATCTGGATACCAAGTCCTTCTTGGCCAATCCGGAACAATGAGTATTGTTCTCACTCCTCTTCTTCTTATGATTCTCAGCACCTTGGGTATGAGAGGAAGAGGAGGAAATACATAGACCGACTGGAACACCCACGGTGTCACTAGTGCGTCTACAGCTATCGCCTGAGGGTCTCTTGACCTGGCGCAATACCTCTGTAGTTTTTTGTTGAGGCTGGATGCCATCATGTCCACCTGTGGCAGTTCCCACCGACTTGCAACCTGCGTGAAGACTTCTTGATGAAGTCCCCACTCTCCCGGGTGGAGGTCGTGCCTGCTGAGGAAGTCTGCTTCCCAGTTGTCCACTCCCGGAATGAACACTGCTGACAGTGCGCTTACGTGATTCTCCGCCCAGCGAAGAATTCTGGTGGCTTCTACCATCGCCACCCTGCTCCTTGTGCCGCCTTGTCGGTTCACATGAGCCACTGCGGTGATGTTGTCTGACTGAATCAGAACCGGTTGGTCGCGAAGCAGGGACTCCGCTTGACATAGGGCGTTGTATATGGCCCTTAGTTCCAGGATGTTGATGTGAAGGCAAGTCTCCTGACTTGACCACAGACCTTGGAAATTTCTTCCCTGTGTGACTGCCCCCCACCCTCTGAGGCTTGCATCCGTGGTCACCAGGACCCAGTCCTGAATGCCGAATCTGCGACCTTCGAGAAGGTGAGCACTCTGCAGCCACCACAGGAGAGACACCCTGGCCCTGGGGGATAGGGTGATTAACCGATGCATCTGAAGATGTGATCCGGACCACTTGTCCAGTAGATCCCATTGAAAGGTCCTCGCATGGAACCTGCCGAAGGGAATTGCCTCGTATGATACCACCATCTTTCCCAGGACTCGCGTGCAGTGATGCACCGACACCTGTTTTGGTTTTAATAGGTCTCTGACCAGTGTCATCAGCTCCTGAGCCTTCTCCATCGGGAGATAAACCCTCTTCTGGTCTGTGTCCAGAACCATGCCTAGGAAAGGCAGACGAGTCGTAGGAATCAACTGCGACTTTGGAATATTTAGAATCCAGCCGTGTTGTTGTAACACTTCCAGAGAGCGTGCTACGCTGATCAGCAACTGCTCCCTTGACCTTGCTTTTATGAGGAGATCGTCCAAGTATGGGATAATTGTGACCCCTTGCTTCCGCAGGAGTACCATCATTTCCGCCATTACCTTGGTAAATATTCTCGGTGCCGTGGAGAGACCAAACGGCAACGTCTGGAATTGGTAATGACAATCCTGTACCACAAATCTGAGGTACGCCTGATGAGGTGGATAAATGGGGACATGAAGATATGCATCCTTTATGTCCAGAGACACCATAAAATCCCCCCCTTCCAGGCTTGCGATGACCGCTCTGAGCGATTCCATCTTGAACTTGAACCTTTTCAGGTATATGTTCAGGGATTTGAAATTCAATATGGGTCTGACCGAACCGTCCGGTTTCGGTACCACAAACATGGTCGAATAATAACCCTTCCCTTGTTGAAGGAGGGGAACCTTGACCACCACCTGTTGAAGATACAATTTGTGAATTGCAGCTAACACTATTTCCCTCTCTAAAGGAGAAGCTGGCAGGGCCGATTTGAGGTAACTGTGAGGGGGCATCTCTTCGAATTCCAGCTTGTATCCCTGAGACACAATCTCTATTGCCCAGGGATCCAACTGGGAGTGTACCCACTTCTGGCTGAAATTTCGGAGACCCGCCCCCACCGGGCCTAGCTCCGCCTGTGGAGCCCCAGCGTCATGCGGTGGATTTAGTGGAAGCCGGGGAGGACTTCTGTTCCTGGGAACTAGCTGCGTTGTGCAGCTTCCTTCCTCTGCCCCTGCCTCTGGCAAGAAAGGACGCACCTCGGACTTTCTTGCCTTTTTGTGATCGAAAGGACTGCATTTGGTAATACGGTGCTTTCTTAGGTTGTGAGGAAACATATGGCAAAAAAATTGACTTTCCAGCAGTAGCTGTAGAGACCAGGTCCGAGAGACCCTCCCCAAACAATTCCTCACCCTTGTAAGGTAAAACCTCCATGTGCCTTTTTGAGTCGGCATCACCTGTCCATTGCCGAGTCCACAGGACCCTTCTGGCAGAAATCGACATAGCATTTATCCTAGAGCCCAGTAGACTAATGTCTCTTTGAGCATCTCTCATATATAGGACAGCGTCTTTTATATGCCCCAGGGTCAGTACTATAGTATCCTTGTCTAAGGTATCAAGTTCCTCAGATAAGGTGTCCGTCCATGCTGCTACAGCACTACACACCCAGGCCGACGCAATTGCCGGCCTTAGTAAGGTACCTGAATGTGTATAAATGGACTTCAGGGTACCCTCTTGCTTTCTACCCGCAGCATCTTTCAGGGTGGTCGTATCCTGTGACGGCAGGGCTACCCTCTTTGATAAGCGTGTTAAAGCTTTGTCCACCCTAGGGGAGGATTCCCAGCGTAACCTGTCCATTGGCGGGAAAGGATACGCCATAAGCACCCACTATCACGAACCTAAACGACTACAGGCCGATAGCACTGACGTCTGTGGTCATGAAAACGTTCGAGCGTCTGGTTTTGAATCACCTGAAAACTGTGACTGGCCCCCAACTGTACCCCCTGCAGTTCGCCTATCGCTCGAATCGGTGTGTCGAGGATGCAGTCAACCTGGGCCTGCACTACATTCTACAGCACCTAGACATTCCCGGTACCTACGTGAGGGTCCTGTTTGTCGATTTCAGCTCGGCCTTCAATACAATCGTCCCCAGCATCCTCCACCCCAAATTACTTCGCCTAGGGGTCCCAGAAGCTACCTGTTCCTGGATAATAGACTTCCTGACAGATAGGATACAGGTGGTGAAAGCGGGGGAATTCACCTCTCAAGCGCGGTCCATTAGTACAGGGGCCCCTCAGGGCTGTGTCCTCTCACCCCTGCTCTTCTCCCTGTACACAAATGACTGTACCTCAGAGGCGCAATCAGTAAGGATCATCAAATTCGCCGATGACACCACCGTCATCGGCCTCATCAAGGATGGGGACGAATCGGCCTATAGACGGGAAGTAGACCGGCTGGCCCAGTGGTGCATCCACAACAACCTTGAGCTCAACCCCCTCAAAACTGTCGAGATGATAGTGGACTTCAGGAAGAAGTAATCTAGTGCACCTCCGCTAACGATTGCTGACAGTGTGGTATCGCTAGTGGACTCCTTCAAGTTTCTAGGGACCACAATCTCCCGGGACCTTAAATGGGGGTCCAACGCTGACGCCACTGTTGGGAAAGCGCAGCAGAGGTTGTTCTTCCTCAGGCAACTAAGGAAGTTCAACATCCCACAGAAGCTTCTGCTCCTCTTCTACTCCGCGATTGTGGAGTCGGTACTGTGCTCCTCGATACTCGTATGGTACAGCTCCGCCAGTGCGAGGGACAGATGCAGGCTCCAAAAGGTGGTCAGAACCGCAGAGAAGATCATCGGGGCCGACCTTCCCTCAGTCCAGGACCTGTACTTGTCCAGAGCTAAAAAGCGGGCAATGAAGATAGAAAAAGACCAGCTACACCCCGGCCACAGCATGTTTAACTTGCTTCCTTCAGGCAGGCGTTACAGGGCTGTCCCCGCCAGATCCACCAGAAGCCTCAAAAGTTTCTTCCCTCAAGCGGTCCGCCTGCTGAACTCCTGAACATTGACTGACTAGACGTACATGTAACTCACTTGTGTTCCTACCGTATACCTATTTGTGTGACTTTACTTGCCCCCCCCACCTGCTTATCTGTTACCTACTTGGCTGTTGTATAGCAAACCGAAGACAAATTCCTAGTATACGCAAGTATACCTGGCCAATAAAGCTGATTCTGATTTAGAAATCTGCAGTTTTTTATCTGGAGATTGCCAAGCCTTTTCACATAACTCATTTAGCTCGTGTGAAGGGGGAAAGGTCACCTCCTGCCTTTTTTCCCCATACATATGAACCCTCTTGTCAGGGACTGGGGTTTCCTCTGTGATGTGCAACACATCCTTAATTGCTATAATCATATAACGGATGGATTTAGCCAATTTAGGCTGTAACTTTGCATCATCGTAATCGACACTGGAGTCAGAATCCATGTCGGTACCAGTGTCAACAATTTGGGATAGTGGGCGCTTTTGAGACCCTGACGGCCTCTGCGACATAAGATCAGGCACGGGTTGTGACTGTCCTAAGGCTTCAGCTTTATCTAACCTTTTATGCAACATTTTCATTTAAAACCTTCCACATATCCATCCAATCAGGTGTTGGCGCCGTCGGCGGAGACACCACATTCATTTGCTCCCGCTCTGTTTCCACATAGCCTTCCTCGTCAAACATGTCGACACAAGCGTACCGACACACCTCACACACAGGGGATGCTCTTTTTGAAGACAGTTCCCCCACAAGGCCCTTTGGAGAGACAGAAAGAGAATATGCCAGCACACACCCCAGCGCTATATAACCCAGGAATAACACAGTAACTTAATGTTAACCCAGTAGCCGCTGTTATAATGGTTTTTGCGCCTAATTATGTGCCCCCCCTCTCTTTTTACCCTCTTCTACCGTGTATCTGCAGGGGAGAGCCTGGGGAGCTTCCTCTCAGCGGAGCTGTGGAGAAAAAATGGCGCTGGTGAGTGCTGAGGAAGAAGCCCCGCCCCCTCAGCGGCGGGCTTCTGTCCCGCGTTTATGTACAATATTATGGCGGGGGCTCATACATATATACAGTGCCCAACTGTATATATGTCAAACTTTTGCCAAGAGGTCCTAATTGCTGCCCAGGGCGCCCCCCACCCCTGCGCCCTGCACCCTTACAGTGACCGGAGTATGTGGGTGTATGTGGGAGCAATGGCGCACAGCTGCAGTGCTGTGCGCTACCTCAGTGAAGACTGGAGTCTTCTGCCGCCGATTTCGAAGTCTTCTTGCTTCTTATGCTCACCCGCCTTCTGTCTTCCGGCTCTGCGAGGGGGACGGCGGTGCGGCTCTGGGATCGGACGACCAAGGGTGCGTTCCTGTATTCGATCCCTCTGGAGCTAATGGTGTCCAGTAGCCTAAGAAGCAGGACCTATCTGCAGTTAGTAGGTCTGCTTCTCTCCCCTCAGTCCCACGATGCAGGGAGTCTGTTGCCAGCAGAGCTCCCTGAAAATAAAAAACCTAACAAAATACTTTCTTACAGCAAGCTCAGGAGAGCTCACTGAACAGCACCCAGCTTGTCCGGGCACAGATTCAAACTGAGGTCTGGAGGAGGGACATAGAGGGAGGAGCCAGAGCACACCAGTATCCAAATTCTTTCTTAAAGTGCCCATGTCTCCTGCGGAGCCCGTCTATTCCCCATGGTCCTTACGGAGTCCCCAGCATCCACTAGGACGTTAGAGAAACATTATAGTTTTAATACTCACCTCTGCACACCTATCCTTGTGTACACATGCCTATTTCCCTATAGATTATAAGCTTGCGAGCAGGGCCTTCCTACCTTGATGACAGAATACCTCAGCGGCATATGCTGTGCTATATAAGAAACTGTTAATAAATAAAAGATGGAGAGGGAACTTAATGCGCCCTGTCTCCCCCGTACTGAAAGCTGCGTACTCGCGGGAAAGTCTCCATTTTCCAGAGATGGAACAGTCTAATGCCCAGATCTCCCCCCTTTTGGATTAAAATAAGCAACATAAAAAAAATAAGGCTGTTATATAATGTGTGCGCAATGTGTCACAGCCGGTAGAATTTGTGACTCCGTTGGATGTGTGCTAGCGGTAGAAGTGCATGCCTCTGCGAGGAGAAAATGAGGAGGACGAATGTAGTTTCTTCTCATATGCTTTTATTAACGAAAAAGACATATAAGAGCAAATATTTTTTTTAAAAGATGAGGAATTCCAAAAGATTAGGATGCAGAGTATTCATGGGCAGAGTTATTGAAATAGTCCATATAATAAATTATTGATTTGGCTAGTGAATACTGAAAGTTTGTACGTTGGATAGTTAATTGTCGTGACTGAAGAACACTGAAGGGGTTTTGCCGAATGGATGATTGTTAGACGTGGCTGAAGAACACTGGTTTGCAGAATGGAGGATTGTTAGACATGGCTGAAGAACACTGAAGGAGTTTTGCAGAATGGATGATTATCAGACGTGGCTGAAGAACACTGGTTTGCAGAATGGATGATTGTTAGACGTGGCTGAAAAACACTGAAGGAGTTTTACAGAATGGATGATATTAGACGTGGCTGAAGAGCACTGCAGGACTGTTGGGAAATCCTCCATGGATAGGACTCCAGGAGACACTGTCCTAAGTGACAGGCTGTGTCTTGCGGGGCCTGGGTAACCACTGGCAGTTGTGCAGCAAACGACAGCTGAGGTGACAATTCCATGGAGCTGAAAATCCAAGGGACACTGAAAGGCACACAGGTGGACCTGTGGGAGCGCAGAGCTAAGACACCTGTACTGGGACAGAAACATAAAGCACTGGCAAGGTTTGAAACCGGACTGCCCCCTTTTACCAAAGAGCTCAGCCTGTGATTGGCGGAAGAGACCAAAACCCATTGGCTGCTTGGCATACTATGAATTGGTCTCCAACATGGCGGCCCCCAGTACTGCAGACACGCCAGAGAAGGGTTTCTTGCTCAGGCAGCCTCCCTGCACAGTGCTCCAGGGGTGTGGTATGCTGGCTGGCTGTCGGGATCTCGGCGCTCTGCATACCGGCGAGGGAGTCGACACCGGAATGGATGGCTTTGTTTATGGAATTACGTGATAATGTCAGCACGTTACAAAAATCAGTTGACGACATGAGACGGCCGGCAAACCAGTTAGTACCTGTCCAGGCGTCTCAGACACCGTCAGGGGCTGTAAAACGCCCTTTACCTCAGTCGGTCGACACAGACCCAGACACGGACACCGAATCTAGTGTCGACGGTGAAGAAACAAACGTATTTTCCAGTAGGGCCACACGTTATATGATCACGGCAATGAAGGAGGCTTTGCATATCTCTGATACTGCAAGTACCACAAAAAGGGGTATTATGTGGGGTCTGAAAAAACTACCTGTAGTTTTTCCTGAATCAGAGGAATTGAATGAAGTGTGTGATGAAGCGTGGGTTAACCCCGATAGAAAACTGCTAATTTCAAAGAAGTTATTGGCATTATATCCTTTCCCGCCAGAGGTTAGGGCGCGCTGGGAAACACCCCCTAGGGTGGATAAGGCACTCACACGCTTATCAAAACAAGTGGCGTTACCGTCTCCTGAAACGGCCGCCCTCAAGGATCCAGCTGATAGGAGGCTGGAAACTACCATGAAAAATATATACACTCATACTGGTGTTATACTGCGACCAGCCATCGCCTCAGCATGGATGTGCAGTGCTGGGGTGGTTTGGTCGGATTCCCTGACTGAAAATATTGATACCCTGGATAGGGACAGTATTTTATTGACTATAGAGCAATTAAAGGATGCTTTTCTTTATATGCGAGATGCTCAGAGGGATATTTGCACTCTGGCATCGAGAGTAAGTGCGATGTCCATATCTGCCAGAAGAAGTTTATGGACGCGACAGTGGTCAGGTGATGCGGATTCCAAACGGCATATGGAAGTATTGCCGTATAAAGGGGAGGAATTATTTGGGGTCGGTCTATCGGATTTGGTGGCCACGGCAACAGCCGGGAAATCCACCTTTTTACCTCAGGTCCCCTCCCAACAGAAAAAGACACCGTCTTTTCAGCCGCAGTCCTTTCGTTCCTATAAGAACAAGCGGGCAAAAGGACAGTCATATCTGCCCCGAGGCAAAGGAAAGGGTAAGAGAGTGCACCAAGCAGCTCCCTCCCAGGAGCAGAAGCCCTCCCCGGCTTCTGCAAAGCCCTCAGCATGACGTTGGGGCTTTACAAGCGGACTCAGGGGCGGTGGGGGGTCGACTCAAGAATTTCAGCGCACAGTGGGCTCACTCACAGGTGGACCCCTGGATCCTGCAGGTAGTATCTCAGGGTTACAGGTTGGAATTCGAGAAGTCTCCCCCTCGCCGGTTCCTAAAGTCTGCTCTGCCAACGTCTCCCTCAGACAGGGCGACGGTATTGGAAGCCATTCACAAGCTGTATTCTCAGCAGGTGATAGTCAAGGTACCCCTCCTACAACAGGGAAAGGGGTATTATTCCACACTATTTGTGGTACCGAAGCCGGACGGCTCGGTAAGACCTATTCTAAATCTGAAATCTTTGAACCTGTACATACAAAAATTCAAGTTCAAGATGGAGTCACTCAGAGCAGTGATAGCGAATCTGGAAGAAGGGGACTTTATGGTGTCCCTGGACATCAAGGATGCTTACCTGCATGTCCCAATTTGCCCTTCACATCAAGGGTACCTCAGGTTCGTGGTGCAAAACTGTCATTATCAGTTTCAGACGCTGCCGTTTGGATTGTCCACGGCACCTCGGGTCTTTACCAAGGTAATGGCCGAAATGATGTTTCTTCTGCGAAGAAAAGGCGTATTAATTATCCCTTACTTGGACGATCTCCTGATAAGGGCAAGGTCCAGAGAACAGCTGGAGGACGTAGTAGCACTAACCCAAGTAGTGCTGCAACAGCACGGGTGGATTCTGAATTTTCCAAAATCTCAATTGACCCCGACGACACGTCTGCTGTTCCTGGGAATGATTCTGGACACGGTTCAGAAAAAGGTGTTTCTTCCGGAGGAGAAAGCCAGGGAGTTATCCGAACTTGTCAGGAACCTCCTAAAACCAGGAAAAGTGTCTGTGCATCAATGCACAAGAGTCCTGGGAAAAATGGTGGCTTCTTACGAAGCGATTCCATTCGGCAGATTCCACGCACGAACTTTTCAGTGGGATCTGCTGGACAAATGGTCCGGATCGCATCTGCAGATGCATCAGCGGATAACTTTGTCTCCACGGACAAGGGTGTCTCTTCTGTGGTGGTTGCAGAGTGCTCATCTGTTAGAGGGCCGCAGATTCGGCATACAGGACTGGGTCCTGGTGACCACGGATGCCAGTCTGAGAGGCTGGGGAGCGGTCACACAGGGAAGAAACTTCCAGGGAGTGTGGTCAAGCCTGGAGATGTCTCTTCACATAAATATACTGGAGCTAAGAGCGATTTACAATGCTCTAAGCCTGGCAAAACCCCTGCTTCAGGGTCAGCCGGTGTTGATCCAGTCGGACAACATCACGGCAGTCGCCCACGTAAACAGACAGGACGGCACAAGAAGCAGGAGGGCAATGGCAGAAGCTGCAAGGATTCTTCGCTGGGCGGAAGATCATGTGATAGCACTGTCAGCAGTGTTCATTCCGGGAGTGGACAACTGGGAAGCGGACTTCCTCAGCAGACACGATCTACACCCGGGAGAGTGGGGACTTCATCCAGAAGTCTTCCACATGATTGTGAACCGTTGGGAAAAACCAAAGGTGGATATGATGGCGTCCCGCCTCAACAAAAAACTGGACAGGTATTGCGCCAGGTCAAGAGACCCTCAGGCAATAGCTGTGGACGCTCTGGTAACACCGTGGGTGTTCCAGTCAGTGTATGTGTTTCCTCCTCTGCCTCTCATACCAAAAGTACTGAGAATTATACGGCAAAGGGGAGTAAGAACGATACTCGTGGCTCCGGATTGGCCAAGAAGAACTTGGTACCCGGAACTTCAAGAGATGATCACGGAAGATCCGTGGCCTCTACCTCTAAGGAGGGACCTGATTCAGCAGGGACCGTGTCTATTCCAAGACTTACCGCGGCTGCGTTTGACGGCATGGCGGTTGAACGCCGAATTCTAAGGGAAAAAGGCATTCCGGAAGAGGTCATCCCTACCCTGGTAAAAGCCAGGAAGGAGGTGACTGCACAACATTATCACCGCATTTGGAGAAAATATGTTGCGTGGTGTGAGGCCAGGAAGGCCCCGACGGAGGAATTTCAACTGGGTCGATTCCTACATTTCCTGCAAACAGGATTGTCTATGGGCCTCAAATTAGGGTCCATTAAGGTTCAAATTTCGGCCCTGTCGATTTTCTTCCAGAAAGAATTGGCTTCAGTTCCTGAAGTCCAGACTTTTGTAAAAGGAGTACTACATATACAGCCCCCGGTTGTGCCCCCAGTGGCTCCGTGGGATCTTAATGTAGTTTTGGATTTTCTCAAATCCCATTGGTTTGAGCCACTCAAATCGGTGGATTTGAAATATCTTACATGGAAAGTAACCATGCTACTGGCCCTGGCTTCAGCCAGGAGAGTGTCAGAATTGGCGGCTTTATCGTATAAAAGCCCATATCTGATTTTCCATTCGGACAGGGCAGAACTGCGGACGCGTCCTCAGTTTCTGCCTAAGGTGGTTTCAGCGTTTCACCTGAACCAGCCTATTGTGGTGCCTGCGGCTACTAGCGATTTGGAGGATTCCAAGTTGCTGGACGTTGTCAGGGCATTGAAAATATATATTTCAAGGACGGCTGGAGTCAGAAAATCTGACTCGCTGTTTATACTGTATGCACCCAACAAACTGGGTGCTCCTGCTTCTAAGCAGACGATTGCTCGTTGGATTTGTAGCACAATTCAACTTGCACATTCTGTGGCAGGCCTGCCACAGCCTAAATCTATCAAGGCCCATTCCACAAGGAAGGTGGGCTCATCTTGGGCGGCTGCCCGAGGGGTCTCGGCATTACAACTCTGCCGAGCAGCTACGTGGTCGGGGGAGAACACGTTTGTAAAATTCTACAAATTTGATACCCTGGCTAAAGAGGACCTGGAGTTCTCTCATTCGATGCTGCAGAGTCATCCGCACTCTCCCGCCCGTTTGGGAGCTTTGGTATAATCCCTATGGTCCTGACGGAGTCCCAGCATCCACTAGGACGTCAGAGAAAATAAGATTTTACTTACCGATAAATCTATTTCTCGTAGTCCGTAGTGGATGCTGGGCGCCCATCCCAAGTGCGGATTGTCTGCAATACTTGTACATAGTTATTGTTACAAAAAAATCGGGTTGATATTGTTGTGAGCCGTCTGTTCAGAGGCTCCTACGTTTGTCATACTGTTAACTGGGTTCAGATCACAGGTTGTACGGTGTGATTGGTGTGGCTGGTATGAGTCTTACCCGGGATTCAAAATCCTTCCTTATTGTGTACGCTCGTCCGGGCACAGTATCCTAACTGAGGCTTGGAGGAGGGTCATAGGGGGAGGAGCCAGTGCACACCACCTAGTCCTAAAGCTTTTATTTTTGTGCCCTGTCTCCTGCGGAGCCGCTAATCCCCATGGTCCTGACGGAGTCCCAGCATCCACTACGGACTACGAGAAATAGATTTGTCGGTAAGTAAAATCTTATTATTTCATAAATTGGTTACAACTCATAGGTGTACTGGAGTGGTGGATGGAATAGTTATCCATTCTGATAGATATAAAAATGTCCCATTCCTTATTACTTCCAGGCCATTTTTTACTTTCTATTGAACTCCCACAATTCCATCTTACTGAGCACATGTTCAGATAGGATGACGTGTTATTCATTGTTGATATCGGTTACCAAAGTAACCGCATGTCCGTTCCCTTTGTTGTAGATGCCGCTGACGCCGTCTGGAGCGGAAGTCACTTTCTCCCACTTCCGGCTGTTGAAACGCAATCCAGAAGTATAGTGTTAACGATGTGAGACGCATCGGCTTCCTTGTTGATATTTCTAGGTCTCGGTAGTGTCCTTTGGAATAGGGATCCTCTTTGTCTATGGGGGTCATTCCGAGTTGTTCGCTCGTTATTTTATTCTCGCAACGGAGCGATTAGTCGCTAATGCGCATGCGCAATGTCCGCAGTGCGACTGCGCCAAGTAAATTTACTATGCAGTTAGGTTTTTTACTCACGGCATTACAAGGTTTTTTCTTCGTTCTGGTGATCGTAATGTGATTGACAGGAAGTGGGTGTTTCTGGGCGGAAACAGGCCGTTTTATGGGTGTGTGTGAAAAAACGCTACAGTTTCTGGGAAAAACGCGGGAGTGGCTGGAGAAACGGAGGAGTGTCTGGGCGAACGCTGGGTGTGTTTGTGACGTCAAACCAGGAACGACAAGCACTGAACTGATCGCACTGGAAGAGTAAGTCTCGAGCTACTCAGAAACTGCTAAGAAGTGTCTATTCGCAATTCTGCTAATCTTTCGTTCGCAATTTTGAGAAGCTAAGATTCACTCCCAGTAGGCGGCAGCTTAGCGTGTGCAAAGCTGCTAAAAGCAGCTTGCGAGCGAACA
Source organism: Pseudophryne corroboree (assembly GCF_028390025.1). Lineage (NCBI taxonomy): Eukaryota > Metazoa > Chordata > Amphibia > Anura > Myobatrachidae > Pseudophryne > Pseudophryne corroboree. Next base: position 141,476 of record NW_026970538.1, read on the forward strand.
ACTCGGAATGACCACCTATATCCGGTATTTAGAACTCGGTCAGGGAGTATACATTTGTCCATATAGAGTATATGCACTTTTTCAATATTATCCATCAATGATTACACGGAGAGCATCATGTGGAAAAAATGAATAAATGAAATAGATTAATGCCAAACCATATAGAACAGCTAGAACAGAATAGCTAGCAGCCCGGTTTGAAGATGCTTCCACTGATGTTCCAGCTAACACTTGCTCCATACTGGCCATTCACTTTCTGCAAAAGATGACCCAGAATGATGATGTTGAAGCATATCTTACTACTTTTGAAAAAAAAAAACAGCTGAGAGAGAGAGTTGATCAGTGGGCAAGTCTTGTAGCACCCTTCCCGTCTGGAGAACTGCAAAAAGCATATTTTGACTTGTGCCTGGCTGATGGCAAAGACTACAGTATGAGAAATGAAAGCAAGAATTCCTTACTCAATTGGGAGTCACAGTGTTTGTCCGTGCCCGTGTCTTCCAGCTCTCGCAAAACTTTGTCCATCTTATCACGAAGTGGCTACAGCCAGAGTCTCTAACAGGACCACAGATCGTGGAAATGGTCATTATTGATACCTACATCTCTGTACTAGCGAGTGAGCCATGCAGACCCTCAAACAGCAGACCAAATGGTTGAAATGATGGAGAGGTATGTGGTGGCTGAGGAGCTATTAAGTGTACCCCACCAGCTCCTAGTCCCGCAACGGTGATCTCCAGTGACCACTGGTAAGACTGTTGTTCCAGGAGAGAAGGGTAATGGCCAGTGGAAAGAACCTAAGACTGTGGGTTTGGAACCTGAAAGCAGGCCAGCAGTGCCAGGAAGGTTGCTACCCCATAAAAGACTTGATAATAAGATCCAATGTTTTCGATGTGTTGGTTTGGCCAATATGCAATGTGATACTGCTTATGTCAATTGCAGAGAGGGTCCTTCTCTGCTCAGCTAACCTGCACTGCAGACCGATAGGCTGAGACAGATAAGCAAATTTCTCCTTCATCCACTAGGGGCCACTGGAGCGTAGTTACAATGGGGAAATAGTAGGCAGTAATTGGGAGCTGGCACTTTAAAATTCTCACACTGTGGCTAGCTCCTCCACTACTATGTCCCCTCCAAGCCAGTCTTAGTTAGTGCCCGAGGTGAGCTGGTTCACTTGGGTTTAGCTGAAGAATTTTTTCTTTTTTCTATATTATTTTATTTTTCCTTCACACACTCACAGACTGGCAGCTCTGCCACTGCCAGTCTGCACCGCGGGAGCTGCCGGCGGGGTCCCATCGCAGCTGCGTGCGGCTCGGGATGGGCCCCGGCTGAGGGAGACACTGAGCTCTCCTGAGTTGGCCGGACACCGCTGCGTGCGGCGCGTGTCGGGGCCGCTCCACCAGCAGAAGATTCCGGCAGCATGGCAGCAGTGAGTATAAGTGGTCGGACACCGCTGCGTGCGGCGCGTGTCGGGGCCACTCCATCAGGGATCCTGCAACAGCGGTGAGTACAGATACCAATTTGAAACTGTGATGATGTGTGCTGTGTCTTTTATTCACTCCCCGCTCCCTGCTCCCATACATGGGGGCCACGCTCAGGGTCCCTGGTCAGCTCTAACCCCCCTCCACTCATATATGGGCTGTGTAATGCATGACAAAAAAAAAAAAAAATATTTTAGATTGCACCGTTATACTTTTATATTTAGGCGCCATTACTAGGGGGGCGGAGCTTAATCCCGCTCGACACGGCGGGCTAAGCGCCCCCGCTCCCCGGCCACGGCTCACAGGGCCGTCAGGGGATGCAGGGCGCTCCCCGCTAAGTTTGCGCGGGAGCTTGGTACAGAGCACAGTCGGAATAGGGGGCGGAGCTGTCTCCCGCTCTGCTCGGCGGGCTCAGCTCCCCGGCAGCGGCGCGTGTGATCGGCGGGGGAGGCAGGACGCTCCCCGCTGACTTAGTGCTGGAAGGCTAGAGTTTTTAAATTTGGACGCCATAACGGGGGGCGGGGCTTCCTCCCGTCTTGGACCTCGGCTCCCGGCGGCTACCTACGGCTCTGCTGGTGCTGGCGGCCATTTCCTCTCTGCAGGGGAAACCTCTACCCGGACTCCACTGCTTGCTGTGAGTGTCAGGATCTTCTTATCACTGCAGTGAGTAGTTTTTTCTTAATGTGTTCCTCCTGTGGCACATATATATATATATATATATATGATATATAAATGTATATAGTTGTACTGTGTATGTATATATATATATATATATATATACATATCTTGTTGTATGTATATTATATTTTATAGAGTTTGTTATATATATAATATTATATTGGATTATATCTATATATGCATAAATAATCAACTAGCGCCGTCGATTTTAAAATTAGGCGCCATAGTGGGGGGGGGCTTAAACCTAACGCTCGGGTCAGTGCCCCTTTGTCAGGGGGGCTATGGCTGTTAATTCAGCACGGAGTCCCCTGTTTATGGAATATGGAGTCAGCTGACTACTGCTCTATATCAGGGCACAGTTAGGCTCACTGAATTTTGACAATTATATAGAACTACAAGCTCCACCGACATATATTATAATAACGCAGACCTGGGTTCACGTCCCACATATCTTCACCCTGCCACATTGATTTTTCCCCTGGCTTTACTCACAGGCTGCCCGCCATTTTGGGCAACCAGCGGAGCTTACTAAATTAGCAGTACACTACATACAGGGCGGGGGTTGTCACCCCTTTATTACTCCTTTGTTTCACTTGGTAATAATACTGTGTGTAATTTGGGGGAATGTGTGTGGTGTCAGCCAAATAGCTGCAGTGGCTCGGTACGCTTATAGCGGGGACATCTGAACGCAGATTGAATTCCATCAAACACCAACTTTAAGGGATATGTGTCTATCACTGCACGTTATAGTGCAGAGTTTATAGAGGGTTACACTTCTTTAACCTGTCTTTTCTCTTTTCGTTTAATTAAACGTAACACCCAGGACAGAGAATTCCCTGTTATGTGTAGATTGTGCGGTGGAGCCATCTAATTAACCCTCAATGCAGCTGCAGGACGTTCCTGTTTGAACAGCTCAGCTTATGCAGGTAAGGTCACCGTTACCAGAGACCCGTCCGTCATTTCTTCTTCCCAGGTTTCTAAAAGGATCTTGCTAACATCCATGTTACAGGAGATACTGATTATGTTTCGGTGGAGTCTGAACCAGTATCTCAGGATATTGAGGCGTATTGTACAGCAGTCTGAACCATTATCTTAGGATATTGAGGCGTATTGTACAGCAGTTCGTCTGGTGCTGCAGGTAAAGAGGTCGGTCACTTCAGGTCCCTCGAGGTTTGACGCCAAGGAAGAAATGACAGCGACTGGTTCAGTTTCGGATGAGCTGGGCATGCTCCGGTAGGCGGCCGGGAAACATCCGAATTCACTATTTCAGGTATCGAACAATGTTTGTTTGCCTATCCTTTTCCCGCAGATAGCAGGATACGATATCAGACCTCTCCAGGGTATACCCCTCGATGTATCGTCGGTCCAACAGGCTGCCGTTTTTCCTGGGGCAGCCTTGCTGAGGGATCCATCTGTGAGTCATATGCAACAGCAGGGGTTCGACCTTGTCCGGAGCAGGTAGGTTGTGGAACAATTGTCCTCTAGGTTACTGGATAATTCACATCAGGATCAACTGATGCTTTGGGACACATCAGAATCACGATTCTGCTTTATATTCTTTTGAGGTCTCCACGTCTGTATACTCGGAACCTGCATTTTCGCTTGGGCTGTCTTAACCCGACGACCTCTGGGGCTGCGCCAGTGACAGGTGAACAGGGAATCCTAAGGGGCAGCTGGTTCAGGGGAAGGAACTTCCTGCATGATTTCTCGAACCTTTGGGGGTAAGTCCATTTTTCTTTCCCCTACTGCTGCCCCAGCTCCAAAACGGACCTTTACAGGTCTTTCCTTTAGATCTTTCCCTGCCCTTTCAGGCTTTCGACTCCAGGTCAGGGGCGGTATCTCCGTCGCTAAGGGATCTCATCTCATGGTAGCAGGCTGAAGCAGAGGTTCAGCATCCTCAGTCCAGTCTGTTTTAGGTCATCCAACACACTGGGAAGGCTTGGGCGTTTACAGACTCGATTTGGGAGTCCAACCGTCTCAGGGGTCCCTCGGCATGGGTCAGCCGGTTTACGATGACAAGAGAGTCATACTGCAGGCGGCGCTCCAGATGCTTCTAACCGTAAAGGGTGTTGATCCCTGTTTTCACATATCATTTGAATCGGGGCATTTCTCAGGCCTTTGTTTTCTTTTCCCGTGCCAAAGCCAGATGGCTCGGCCAGGCCTATTCTGGCCTTAGAATCTTTTCAGTCTGTGATTGCTAGTTTGAAGAAGAAAGGGGGTTTTACGTGTCCCTTGTCTTCAAGGATGCCTGTTTACTGGTTTACGTTGGGTTTCCTCATCGTGCTTTTCTCATATTCGCATTACAGGATACTCATTTTCACGGTCAGTCCTTTCCATTCGGTCGCTCTTCCGCTCCCACAGGGTTTAGGAACATCACAGAATACCTCTTTTTCAAAGGCAGGGAGTGATGTTTGTTCCCTAATTGGACAATCTACTGCTGGAATCCCACTCTGCAGATTAGGTGGCTTCTGAATATCCGGAGGATCCAGGAGCTTCTGGTTCGACACGGGTCCACTTTATGCTCCTCGTAAACGGTTCTCAACTCGGTCCGTCAGAGGATTTTTCCTTCCTCGGCACCAGGTACTCTATTTCTTCAGTCAAGCTGCGGCGCAATGAGGGGTCGCCTACATTCCCCTCTGAGCGGAGGACAACAATCTTCTTTCCAGGTCAAGCCGCCAGTTCAGACTCCCGGGTGAGGGGACATTTCCCGGAGTTTTGTTAGCTGGTCCGCTGTTGGCGGAGATCCCGGATCGACCTCAGGGTGTTCTGACTGACTCTTTAACCCTTTACTACTCTCGGACGTGAGCTCTGGCGGCAATAGCCGAGGATGCCCTCAGGGCTCCTTGGAGTTTCTGGTTAGTCTATCTTGCCTTCTTTTCTATTATCTACCTCACTTTCGGTAACACAGGAGGGGAGAATGCGCGCTAGTCCTCCCGGTGGCTGCGGTTTGGCCGCGCATGACTTACAGATCCAGCCTGCACCTGTTGTCAGTAGAGTAGCCTTGGCTCCTACTTCGACTAGACTGTCTACTTCAACAGGGTCCTTTTTCTTTATTCAATCTTACACTGGTTTCGTTTAACGGCGTGACTATTCACGAGACCTCAGAAGGGAGGAGTTCCCTAGTTCGGTTATGCCTACTGGGCCCGATTTCGGAAGTCGGTTACCTTTTCTCGATTTTGCCACTTTGGGAAGCTTTAAGGGGCATAGTGTGGATAATAGGGGTTTTCCCCTTTTGATTTACCATTCAGCTGTCATCTTTGGTTTTCTCTGGGTGGTTTACTCAGCTGTGCTTCAGACTACGTTGGCCTGAAATTTAGGAAATTTAAGAAATTAGCCTGGCGGCCATAAGTTCGGGCTCTCTTTCAGGGAGTACTCTATTGGCAACTCCCCCTTTTCGACTGGGGTTATGGCTGAGTTTCAGACTCAGCGGTCGTTTCTTCCAGGGGGGATATCTGTTTTTCACATACATCTGACACTGGTGTTTTCGGCCCTCTTTGAATGTTGTCAGGGCTCACCAACTCTCTCTACAGAGGTTTTCGGCTATTCGACGAAGTGTTTTCTTCTTTGTTCTGTACGATGCTCCCGTACTAAATAGACGGGGTCCCAGCATACGCTGGGCCGTTGGATACATCTGACCATCAGACAGTCTTATTAGCGGTTGCTCGGGAGCCTCCGTTTTCCATTCCAGCGCACTCTATGCGCGTTGTGGGACCTTTGTGGGCGCGTGCCCGTGGAGTCTCCATGACTACTTTATGTCGGGCGGCTACTTGGTCGGGCCGACATACGTTTGTCAAATTCTATAAGTTTGACACTTTTGCGGCCTCTGCATCACAGTTTGGCCGAGCGGTTTTACAGGACTCTCAGCGCTCTCCCACCCGTTTTGGGAGCTCTGGGACGTCCCCATTGTAACTACGCTCCAGTGGCCCCTAGTGGATGAAGGAGAAATCAGGATTTTGGTACTTACCGATAACTCCCTTTCTCCGATTCCACAGGGGCCACTGGACGCCCGCCCAGCGCTGTTCTTCCTGGTTTTTTGCTTAACGGTTTGCAGATCACTATATGACTGCTTGTTGAGTTCAGGTTAGCCTGGTTTTTGTTAGGTTCTGTTCCAGGTTTAGTTTGTGTTATCCTGGTTTACAGGGCGTCATTAACCTCCTCTACCTTAAGGTTTGTTTATTCCAGCTCTCCTCGGGCACAGTTTTACGTAGACTGGCTTGGAGGGGAGATAGTAGGGGAGGAGCTAGCCACAGTGTGAGAATTTTAAAGTGCCAGCTCCCAATTACTGCCTACTATTCCCCATTGTAACTACGCTCCAGTGGCCCCTGTGGAATCGGAGAAAGGGATTTATCGGTAAGTACCAAAATCCTGATGTGTATAGTTACTATAGAAAGCAACTGGATAGAGGCTGTGTTACATTCTGGTAGCCTGGTTACGCTTATGAAAGCCAAACTAGTGAAACCTTTAAACCATGAAGGGAAAACTATTGGTGTGACTTGCGTACATGGAATACTCTGTATTATGTAAACATATAAGCGCAGTGTGGTTCCGCTGTAGTCTCTGAGGGTTTAGTTCCTGGCTTGATGTATGATGCGATATTGGGGAGACACTTTTCCCACTTCTGTTTCTGCTATAGTACAGTATATATGAATGCAGTGCTGACTGGCCGCTGTGCTCTTCATTGTCTGCTTAATGTACATGTGATCACCCGCTCAGCGGGACTGATTAGAAGCTGTGTTACACTGGTGGGGTGGATCCTGAACTGTATATTCTCTTGGAATGGCCGGGAGACTCCCAAAAAAATTCAGATGGTGGTCCCGGCCACCCGGTAAGGAGGGCAAGTCTCCCCAGGCTTCCCACTCAGCTGCGGCCACCCATTTCCCAAGTAAAGTGGGCAGTACAGGCAGCCGATGATGTGATTCACATTGAATAGCATCTATGTGGCCCCGCTCTTCAAAAGACAGAAGAGCAATTTATACATGCTCGGGATAGGCGTATGAATATCCTTACACAGAACTAAGGAAGGTAACCTAAAGGATAAAAAGGGGCAGAGTAGAAGCGCCAAGTGGTTCTTATCCTCCGTCACATTCTATGTTTCTATAATGCCAGTAATAGCCGCATTGTCTAGTGGGAGTGGGGCAATGATGGTGCGATTGCATCGCCATGCCGCCAGCACCTCCTGCTTGTGCAGCACCACGCCATCAGCATCTCCTGCTTGTAGAGCACCACGCCATCAGCACCTCCTGCTATGCAGCACCACGCTATCAGCACCTCCTGCTTGTGTAGTGCCACGCCACCAGCACCTCCTGCTAGTGCAGTACCACACCACCAGCACCTCCTGCTTGTGTATTGCCACGCCACCAGCACGGCCCCACACCATCAGCACCTCCTGCTTGTGCAGCGCCATGCCCCACCACAGTGCTGACCTGGCTGCTCACTCCTGGGCAGGCCAAAGGTCGGCTAGTGTGGCTGCACCCCACCCCCTCTCTGCGCTAAGTCACACTGTACAGTTTACATTCCTCTCCCTGCAGCACAAAAATGGGTTTTCCTGGTGCAGATTTTACACCCAATGGCTGGATTTGCCCCAGACTCTAAGTCTGCCCCATACATAGTATAATAATATTGTTATTATCAAGGGGGAAATACATGGGAGGGGGTTTTCTGCAATTTGAGGGGAAGATGAAATGTAAATTCTTAAGATTAAAGTCAAAGGGGTCTGTGTACTAAGCCTTGGAGAAAGATAAAGTAAAAACCAATCAGTTCCTAACTGCCATGTCACAGGCTGGGTGTGAAACATGACAGGAGCTGGTACTTTATCTCTCTCCAAGGCCTCGTACATAGACCCAATGTAACAGTATTCATTGTGTATAGTGATAATAGTTTAGTCAGCAGCACCGTTTCCCTGGCGGGCGCACATCGGATGTGCCAGCAGTGCCTACGTGTCCCTACACTCGGTGCGGGTGACTTGTACCATGCTGTGTAGTGTAATTATATTATATGTCTATTTATGTCTTTTATTGGAGAAAATATGGAGGAACGCGGTTTTGCTTTTTATTTTTTATTGACATATCTATTAGTAATAAACCCTAGCTGATGTGCCTGGTTTCAACCGGGCAAAGGTTTGCCAGACGGGACATTTTACCCCTTTTCACCCCCTTCAGAGCAGAATTTGGAAAAACCCCTGCTTAGTGGGTGGCTGCAAATAACTGTCACAGTTTCCAGACCAAGCAAGTGCATAGGTAGAGATCACTAACTGTCACATTTTCCAGAGCACAATGGTGATACATTGTAAATGGCAGGCAGACGATTCGCCACATAACTCTGAAAAGAAGCAAACTCTTACAACGCCAATATCTTTCTGCAAATACATGGACCAAGAAAATGTTGGCGGCCCGGGAGGGGAAACACTATGCGATATTGCTTATATTGTGTTTACCACCCAGCGTCGGTCACATCAGTTGCTCTGCTTGGAGTGGCACGTTGCATTCATCCTGATGTTATCACCTGGCGGCAGCCGAGGAACCGCACAGTGGAACCAGGATCCAGCATATTGTCTACCCGACCTGCAACAGGAAACATCGCTGGGAAACCATCATTAGCATGTATCCTCTGCAATCAGCCCGCTGAGTCCGTTACCCTGGTGCTGCTACAGAGAACTGCGTTTGTCTATTGCGTCATTGCGATATGAGTGGAGCGCTGCACTCTAGCTGATAATAGTCCACAATAGGATTCCATATCCTCAATTTAAGGAGGTGAGCACAAAGGACATTAGCCTTCAATCAATAATGTCCACAGATCTATAATGCAGGAGAACTTGTAATGTTCTATTAATGTGACTTGTCGCCTTGTTACCATCAGTATAGAGCTCTGTAATGAGACTGGTGTGGTAGGTGTTTTTTAGTGCCGCTTCAGGTGTGATTTTATTAAGCGACTATTGTAATAAGATTTTTTTTATTATATTCTTGTTGGTCTTTTGTTGCGCATCTGCATATTGCGCACAATTCAATTATTACACTAATATTGATACTGTTTGCGCCCGGTTATTCCTGTTGTTCATTGCCTCCCTCACCTAGGTGTATCTTATCTGGCCATGAAACTAGGGATGGCCATCGGTGATTCAAAATCATTGATGTCTATGGCCGGTGGGATCCCAAACGCCGGTCACACAAACCCAACCCGTCAGGACATAGAGCATAGCTCTGCTACCAATACCCATGAAGCCCCACCCCCAGTCACTGATTGCACAGCAGACCACTCCATAGTATAGAAGGGATAGCTATCGGTGGGTGAAACCATCGATGGTTCCCTAGCAGATAGACCATCGATGGATAAACCACCATTGGCTATCCCTACATGAAACCAAATCAAAGAGAAACAAGGCTCAGTTCACAACAATTTATTACTTAAAACTTCTGGTGATATAGAGGGAGTCTGTATCAAGTATTTGGGGAAGGTGTAAACGGCACCCCAGGAGTGCTCACTGCGGCACCATGTTCTACTCATTGATATTCTCCTGTGACCAGATCCTGTACAATCGCAGTACCACCATCTGGATCTTAAGCCTGGAAGCGTGGCCAGGTCTTCACGGTGTTGTAGAAGGTGTTTCCAGGGCATTCGGTGGCGGTGACGTTGCGATGCCCCTTCAGGATGTAGGCAGACTTGATGTAGCCCCTGGTGACTCCACAGGCAATGAGGTTCTTGGCAGCATTCTGGGCAGCGGTGGTCGGGTTGCTGCCTGAAATAGAGTTGAAACAGAATGGGTCAAGTTCTATCACTGAACTGCCTCTATGTTGGAGAAAAGCCAATGGAAGAACATCTAAAAATGTAGATTATTTACAGAAACAACAACGGATCGGTCCTATTTCTACAGGAGACAATGTGAAACAGTTGTCTTGGTGTAAATATAATTGGGGGCTGGACTGCACACCTTAATTCTAAACATAAGAGGTGCTACCACGCTGAGACTTTAAGTGCTACACAGAAAAAAATGCAGGTGCACACTAAGTCAGACATTCCCAACCATGGACCTCAAGGCACACCAACAGGGCAGGTTTTAGTGATATCCAGGCTTCAGCACAGATGGCTAAATCAAAATAACTGAGCTATTAACTAAGTCACCTGTGCTGTGAAGCCTGGGTATCACTAAAGCATGGACTGTTAGTGTGTCTTGAGGACCAAGGTTGGGAATGCCTGGTGTAAGTACTAAGAACACTGCTAATCAGAACAATTATAATAAACTGTGCAATTTAACAAGAAGTAAAATTCAGGTTTTTAGCATAATTTTGGCCTTAAATGTGAGCCCACCTACCGCATTACATTAGTGCGGTTAAAGTCCAGAGTACGGCCAATATAACTGGCCTCCTGTGGCTTTCTGACAACTGGAGATTCATCATTGCCTTGGAAAGGTTAATAGAATATAGAAACATTTTTATTTCATGTGTTCACTGGACCATATATGAATGAAAATGGGGTGAGCCTTATCATTCCTATCTGTACTATAGTAGCCCCCTTCATAGAGTTCCGTATCATGGTCTCATGGTGGTACTCCTTCATAGACTTTCATAGTCTCGTGGTAGTTCTCCTTCATAGACTTTCATCTATTGCTCATGGTGGTTCTCTTTCATAGAGATCCATGTGATGATCTCATGGTTATTCTCCTTCATAGCGTTCCATGTGATGATCTCATGGTGGTTCTTCTTCACAGACTTCTATGTGATGGTCTCATGGTTGTACTCCTTCCTAGACTTCCATGTGATGATTTCATATTGGTTCTTCTTCACAGATTTCCTTGTGTTAATCTCATATTGGTTCTCCTTCATAGACTTCCATGTGATAATCTCACAGTGGTTTCTCTTTCATAGACTTCCATGTGATGATCTCACAGTGGTTCTCCTTCATAGACTTCCATGTGATCTTATAGTGGTTCTCCTTCATATCGTCCATGAATGGTACCATGGTGATTCGCCTTCATTGAACTCCATGTTATGATCTCATAGTGGTTCTCCATCATAGACTTTCATCTGATGCTTATGGTGGTTCTCCTTCATAGAGTTACATGTGACGATCTTAAGGTGGTTCTCCTTCATAGAATTCCATGTGGTGACCTTATAATGATTTTCCTACATATAGTTTCATCTGATGGTCTCCTTCCCAGTCCACTGGACATTAATACATCTACTACATCTACTTCCCCAGCTGACCTCAATTCCGTGTAATGGCTCCATCTACTTTCTAAGAGAATATTACAATTTGCGCACTTAAGTACATATATCTTTCCATTACCACCACCCACTTTTTTTTTTTCTTCTAGCATTCACATCTAAATATCCCCCAAAATGTCCAGTTCACTCATAAGATGCCCTCAGTGCATTCCCATGGACCTCCACGACAACACTTCCAATATGGAATTCACACCCATCCACATCACTCACACATGGAAACTTTCATCCTTCCACCAGCATGCTATGCCCAGAGACATAGTCCATGTATACCCGGGCTCACAACAATCAGCCAAGCTTGCTTCTATGGACTCTTAGATTATATCAAATGTTCAACTGGAGACTACGGTTCCCATCCTTAGTTATCTTTTTGTGGATAACTATGGAATAGCTTCTCCAACTCACTTGTGAATGTTCCGATCAAGTTGATACCAATGGAGTTTGAGTTGTAATTTGGAGCATGAGCACCGACTGATGTCCAGCCACGGCCCTCAAAAATGCTGCCGTCCCCTCCAACCAGGAAGCTGTGGACAGAGAAAGGGGTTAGTGGCCGCCAAACACCACCGGGCCTATTGTGTACCCAGTAATGCTCCTACTCACCTGTAGCCGATGTCACACCAGGCGTTGCTGTCCATGTGATAGCTCTGTACGTTCTTGGTCTGAGTGATGCAGGTAGACTGGGAGGAGCAAGATGCACCGGCTGTGTGGTGAATGATGACGTATGTAACGGGAGTGGCCATCGCGGTCCTGCAGGTGGCAGCACGTCCCCCCCACTGAGACTTAGTAAGGATAGTGGGGCAACCTGTGGACGAAGATTGACACATTTCACTCCAAAGTGCCAACCAATCAGCTCCTAACTGTCATTTTTCAAACCCAGCCTGTAACACGGCAGCTAGGAGTATCGCAGAGCAGCACGCAGCCACTACACTGCAGACACGTCTGATATCCTCCCATCCCGGCATCTAGCAACTGAGGGGAGTTATTGTCTGGTTGTCAGGCCTGAGCCTTACACTACAAAAATCAATAAGCAGTCCAGGGATGAGGAGGAAAGCACGGAACGCCCCATCCAGGCTTCAGTAAACTCAGGGCTACCATATTCTCTGGCCAGAGCGGGACCATTGCGGAATTAGAGGACATGGCATTGCAGCAAGGGGATGTGACCTCATGGGAAATGCCACGTGAATTAGCCACGCCCCCATTTTCTTCACTGTGAGGGCATGTCCTGCGCTCGTAGCTGCTGGACATGCCACCAGTCCCTGCCTCCCGTGACTAGAGGCCGCGTGGACAGCAGAGCAGCGGGTGAGAAGGGGCCTCCTAACCTCCCCCCATCGTGGGACACTGCCATCCGTGGGTGGGACTGCAGGGCTGTCCTACCAAAATCAGGACTGTTGGGAGGTTTGTAGTTCTAGGTTGGTGATCACGCATGATCATCTGATAATACCACCCTGTACTACAGAAGGTATTAAGCAGATGAGGGTGAGGTGATGGGCAGATCTCCCCCATCTTAGGAAGGGGGGGGGGGGGTTATAATGACGTGTTCGTGACGTCAAAACAGGAACTAAATAGTCTGAAGTGATCGCTAGCACTGAGTAGGTCTGGAGCTACTCTGACACTGCACAATCTTTTTTTGTTGCCGCGCTGCGATCCTTTCGTTCGCACTTCTGCTAAGCTAAGATACACTCCCAGAGGGCGGCGGCTTAGCGTTTGCATGGCTGCTAAAAGCAATTAGCGAGCGATCAACTCGGAATGAGGGCCCATGTGCACTGCAGGGGAGAGGGGGGGGGGGCAGATATAACATGTGGGTGGGTTATATTGTTTCTGTGCAGGGTAAATACTGGCTGCTTTATTTTTACACTGCAATTTAGATTTCAGTTTGAACACACCACACCCAAATCTAACTCTCTCTGCACATGTTACATCTGCCCCCCCTGCACTGCACATGGTTTTGCCCATTTGCTATCAAATTTTCTGCTGCGATCAACTCAGAATTAGGCCCAGAACCCTCAGCAGCAATGTAATCTCTCCGTTGCCTCCTGCACACTGGGGGTAATTCCAAGTTGATCGCAGCAGGACATTTTTTAGCAGTTGGGCAAAACCATGTGCACTACAGGGGAGGCAGATATAACATGTGCAGAGAGAGTTAGATTTGGGTGGGTTATTTTGTTTCTGTGCAGGGTAAATACTGGCTGCTTTATTTTTACACTGCAAATTAGATTGCAGATTGAACTCACCCCACCCAAATCTAACTCTCTCTGCACATGTTACATCTGCCCCCCCCTGCAGTGCACATGGTTTTGCCCAACTGCTAACAAAGTTCCTGCTGCGATCAACTCAGAATTACCCCCATTGCCCCCTGCCCCAATCCTCCGTTATACCTGCAGTCTTTACCTTGGCCTGAAACGCTGTGGGGGAAATGAATGCAATCTGTCCTGCAGGTAACGGACACTTTTATTCTCCACTAGCTGCGGTACCGCGCGTTGTCCGTGACAAACGTCATTAGAATGACATGGAAAGGGGATCTCGTATGCAGACATCTGAGTTTTGAGCCGCGCATGTGAACAGAAGTTGGCACACCAGTACCTCTAAAAGTGAATGTGATCAGCAAGCCTGGATGTCAGAACAGTGTGTGCCTGCAGCTACAAGTAATCTGCCAGACGCCGGTGCTACGGAGCTCAGAGTACCAGCACTGTGGCTACAAGTAATCTGCCAGACGGCGGTGCTACGGAGCTCAGAGTACCAGCACTGTGGCTGCAAGTAATCTGACAGACGGTGGTGCTACGGAGCTCAGAGTACCAGCACTGTGGCTACAAGTAATCTGACAGACAGCGGTGCTACGGAGCTCAGAGTACCAGCACTGTGGCTACAAGTAATCTGCCAGACGGCGGTGCTACGGAGCTCAGAGTACCAGCACTGTGGCTACAAGTAATCTGCCAGACGCCGGTGCTACGGAGCTCAGAGTACCAGCACTGTGGCTACAAGTAATCTGCCAGACGGCGGTGCTACGGAGCTCAGAGTACCAGCACTGTGGCTGCAAGTAATCTGCCAGACGGCGGTGCTACGGAGCTCAGAGTACCAGCACTGTGGCTACAAGTAATCTGCCAGACGGTGGTGCTACGGAGCTCAGAGTACCAGCACTGTGGCTGCAAGTAATCTGCCAGACAACGGTGCTACGGAGCTCAGAGTACCAGCACTGTGGCTGCAAGTAATCTGCCAGACGGTGGTGCTACGGAGCTCAGAGTACCAGCACTGTGGCTACAAGTAATCTGCCAGACGGCGGTGCTACGGAGCTCAGAGTACCAGCACTGTGGCTGCAAGTAATCTGACAGACGGTGGTGCTACGGAGCTCAGAGTACCAGCACTGTGGCTACAAGTAATCTGACAGACAGCGGTGCTACGGAGCTCAGAGTACCAGCACTGTGGCTACAAGTAATCTGCCAGACGGCGGTGCTACGGAGCTCAGAGTACCAGCACTGTGGCTACAAGTAATCTGCCAGACGGCGGTGCTACGGAGCTCAGAGTACCAGCACTGTGGCTGCAAGTAATCTGCCAGACAACGGTGCTACGGAGCTCAGAGTACCAGCACTGTGGCTGCAAGTAATCTGCCAGACGGTGGTGCTACGGAGCTCAGAGTACCAGCACTGTGGCTACAAGTAATCTGCCAGACGGCGGTGCTACGGAGCTCAGAGTACCAGCACTGTGGCTGCAAGTAATCTGACAGACGGTGGTGCGACGGAGCTCAGAGTACCAGCACTGTGGCTACAAGTAATCTGACAGACAGCGGTGCTACGGAGCTCAGAGTACCAGCACTGTGGCTACAAGTAATCTGCCAGACGGCGGTGCTACGGAGCTCAGAGTACCAGCACTGTGGCTACAAGTAATCTGCCAGACGGCGGTGCTACGGAGCTCAGAGTACCAGCACTGTGGCTGCAAGTAATCTGCCAGACGGCGGTGCTACGGAGCTCAGAGTACCAGCACTGTGGCTACAAGTAATCTGCCAGACGGTGGTGCTACGGAGCTCAGAGTACCAGCACTGTGGCTACAAGTAATCTGCCAGACGGCGGTGCTACGGAGCTCAGAGTACCAGCACTGTGGCTACAAGTAATCTGCCAGACGGCGGTGCTACGGAGCTCAGAGTACCAGCACTGTGGCTACAAGTAATCTGCCAGACGGCGGTGCTACGGAGCTCAGAGTACCAGCACTGTGGCTACAAGTAATCTGCCAGACGGCGGTGCTACGGAGCTCAGAGTACCAGCACTGTGGCTACAAGTAATCTGCCAGACAACGGTGCTACGGAGCTCAGAGTACCAGCACTGTGGCTACAAGTAATCTGCCAGACGGCGGTGCTACGGAGCTCAGAATACCAGCACTGTGGCTACAAGTAATCTGCCAGACGGCGGTGCTACGGAGCTCAGAGTACCAGCACTGTGGCTGCAAGTAATCTGCCAGACGGCGGTGCTACGGAGCTCAGAGTACCAGCACTGTGGCTACAAGTAATCTGCCAGACAACGGTGCTACGGAGCTCAGAGTACCAGCACTGTGGCTGCAAGTAATCTGCCAGACAACGGTGCTACGGAGCTCAGAGTACCAGCACTGTGGCTACAAGTAATCTGCCAGACAACGGTGCTACGGAGCTCAGAGTACCAGCACTGTGGCTACAAGTAATCTGCCAGACGGCGGTGCTACGGAGCTCAGAGTACCAGCACTGTGGCTACAAGTAATCTGCCAGACGGCGGTGCTACGGAGCTCAGAGTACCAGCACTGTGGCTGCAAGTAATCTGCCAGACGGCGGTGCTACGGAGCTCAGAGTACCAGCACTGTGGCTACAAGTAATCTGCCAGACGGTGGTGCTACGGAGCTCAGAGTACCAGCACTGTGGCTGCAAGTAATCTGCCAGACAACGGTGCTACGGAGCTCAGAGTACCAGCACTGTGGCTGCAAGTAATCTGCCAGACGGTGGTGCTACGGAGCTCAGAGTACCAGCACTGTGGCTACAAGTAATCTGCCAGACGGCGGTGCTACGGAGCTCAGAGTACCAGCACTGTGGCTGCAAGTAATCTGACAGACGGTGGTGCTACGGAGCTCAGAGTACCAGCACTGTGGCTACAAGTAATCTGACAGACAGCGGTGCTACGGAGCTCAGAGTACCAGCACTGTGGCTACAAGTAATCTGCCAGACGGCGGTGCTACGGAGCTCAGAGTACCAGCACTGTGGCTACAAGTAATCTGCCAGACGGCGGTGCTACGGAGCTCAGAGTACCAGCACTGTGGCTGCAAGTAATCTGCCAGACAACGGTGCTACGGAGCTCAGAGTACCAGCACTGTGGCTGCAAGTAATCTGCCAGACGGTGGTGCTACGGAGCTCAGAGTACCAGCACTGTGGCTACAAGTAATCTGCCAGACGGCGGTGCTACGGAGCTCAGAGTACCAGCACTGTGGCTGCAAGTAATCTGACAGACGGTGGTGCTACGGAGCTCAGAGTACCAGCACTGTGGCTACAAGTAATCTGACAGACAGCGGTGCTACGGAGCTCAGAGTACCAGCACTGTGGCTACAAGTAATCTGCCAGACGGCGGTGCTACGGAGCTCAGAGTACCAGCACTGTGGCTACAAGTAATCTGCCAGACGGCGGTGCTACGGAGCTCAGAGTACCAGCACTGTGGCTGCAAGTAATCTGCCAGACGGCGGTGCTACGGAGCTCAGAGTACCAGCACTGTGGCTGCAAGTAATCTGCCAGACGGTGGTGCTACGGAGCTCAGAGTACCAGCACTGTGGCTACAAGTAATCTGCCAGACGGCGGTGCTACGGAGCTCAGAGTACCAGCACTGTGGCTACAAGTAATCTGCCAGACGGCGGTGCTACGGAGCTCAGAGTACCAGCACTGTGGCTACAAGTAATCTGCCAGACGGCGGTGCTACGGAGCTCAGAGTACCAGCACTGTGGCTACAAGTAATCTGCCAGACGGCGGTGCTACGGAGCTCAGAGTACCAGCACTGTGGCTACAAGTAATCTGCCAGACAACGGTGCTACGGAGCTCAGAGTACCAGCACTGTGGCTACAAGTAATCTGCCAGACGGCGGTGCTACGGAGCTCAGAATACCAGCACTGTGGCTACAAGTAATCTGCCAGACGGCGGTGCTACGGAGCTCAGAGTACCAGCACTGTGGCTGCAAGTAATCTGCCAGACGGCGGTGCTACGGAGCTCAGAGTACCAGCACTGTGGCTACAAGTAATCTGCCAGACAACGGTGCTACGGAGCTCAGAGTACCAGCACTGTGGCTGCAAGTAATCTGCCAGACAACGGTGCTACGGAGCTCAGAGTACCAGCACTGTGGCTACAAGTAATCTGCCAGACAACGGTGCTACGGAGCTCAGAGTACCAGCACTGTGGCTACAAGTAATCTGCCAGACGGCGGTGCTACGGAGCTCAGAGTACCAGCACTGTGGCTACAAGTAATCTGACAGACGGTGGTGCTACGGAGCTCAGAGTACCAGCACTGTGGCTGCAAGTAATCTGCCAGACGGTGGTGCTACGGAGCTCAGAGTACCAGCACTGTGGCTACAAGTTTTCTAAAACAGATCCCAACATCTCCTAAGGATTTCCTTGCAACATGGAGCAGCTTCCAAGTTATCCGCAAAGTGAGGACTGTCAATGAGCTATTCTGACTGCCCGCACGACACTACAGGTCTGCCTATGATGTGCTCTGTGTGGCGGGTTCCGAGCTGCATGTGCATTGGAGTTGGTACGCCAGAACCTAAAGCATGAATGTGAGTGGGAACTATGGAGAGACACATAGCCTATGTTCTAACCTGGCCTCGAAACTGTTCTTATGCCACTTGTCAAGTCAATCGACATGTGCAGAGAGAGTTAGATCTGGGTAGGTTATAGTGTTTCTGTGCAGGGTAAATACTGGCTGCTTTGTTTTTACACTGCAATTTAAATTTCAGTTTGAACACACCCCATCCAAATCTAACTCTCTCTGCACATGTTACATCTGCCTCCCCTGCAGTGCACATTGGGGGTAATTCTGAGTTGATCGCAGCAGCAAATTTGTTAGCAGTTGGACAAAACCATGGCCCTCATTCCGAGTTGTTCGCTCGTTGCCGAGTTTCGCTATATTGCGATTAGTCGCTTATTGCGCATGCGCAAGGTTCGCAGAGCGCATGCGCTTAGTTATTTTACTCAAAAGTTAGGTATTTTACTCACGGCATAACGAGGATTTTTCATCGTTCTGGTGATCAGAATGTGATTGACAGGAAGTGGGTGTTTCTGGGCGGAAACTGGCCGTTTTATGGGTGTGTGTGAAAAAACGCTGGCGTTTATGGGAAAAACGCGGGAGTGTCTGAAGAAACGGGGGAGTGTCTGGGCGAACGCTGGGTGTGTTTGTGACGTCAAACCAGGAACGAAACTGACTGAACTGATCGCAATGGCTGAGTAAGTATCGAGCTACTCAGAAATTGCTAAGAATTTTCTATTCGCAAATCTGCTAATCTTTCGTTCGCAATTCTGCTAAGCTAAGATACACTCCCAGAGGGCAGCGGCCAGTGGCGTAACTACTGCCCCCGCAGTCCTCGCGGTGGCTTGGGGGCGAGGGGCTGCGGGGGCGCCACTGACTTAGAACAGATTGACATGCGGACGAGCGTCCGCATGTCAATCTGCGGTCTCCTCTCCCTCCCTGCTGTGTTGGAGGGACACGGAACGCACATCGCGCGTCTCTCCTGTGTCCCTCCCTGGCTCTCCCCCGGCCGGTCTAAGGAAGTGCCGTTCGTGAGCTCTGATTGGCTCACGAACCGGCACTTCCTTTATTAGACCAGCGGGGGAGAGCCAGGAGGGACACAGGAGAGACGCGCGATGCGCTCCGTGTCCCTCCAACACATGGGGGGGGGGGGGCCGGGGGAGCAGGCACTTGGGGCATATACCTGGCACTGTGGGGGGCAGATCTGGCACTGGGGGCATATACCTGGCACTGTGGGGGCAGATCTGGCACTGGGGGCATATACCTGGCACTGTGGGGGCAGATCTGGCACTGGGGGCATATACCTGGCACTGTGGGGGTAGATCTGGCACTGGGGGCATATACCTGGCACTGTGGGGGCAGATCTGGCACTGGGGGCATATACCTGGCACTGTGGGGGTAGATCTGGCACTGGGGGGGGAAGATCTGGCACTGGGGGCATATACCTGGCACTGTGGGGGAAGATCTGGCACTGGGGGCATATACCTGGCACTGTGGGGGGAAGATCTGGCACTGGGGGCATATACCTGGCACTGTGGGGGGGGGGAAAGATCTGGCACTGGGGGCATATACCTGGCACTGAGGGGGCAGATCTGGCACTGGGGGCATATACCTGGCACTGTGGGGGGAAGATCTGGCACTGGAAGCATATACCTGGCACTGTGTGGGAATATCTGGCACTGGGGGCATATACCTGGCACTGTGGGGGAATATTTGGCACTGGGGGGAGCAGGCACTGAGGGGGCATATGTGGCACTGTGGGGGAATGTTTGGCACTGGGGGGAGCAGGCACTGAGGGGGCATATGTGGCACTGGGGGGGGGGATATATGTGGCACTGGGGGCATGTACCTGGCACTGTGGGGGAATATCTGGCACTAGGGGCATATACCTGGCACTGTGGGGGAATATCTGGCACTGGGGGCATATGTGGCACTGGGAGCATGGCCCTAGCAACAAGCACTACCCCCTAGCAACGAGCATGACACCCAGTGCATGAAACCCCTGGCAACGAGCATGACACCCTGAGCATGAAAACCCCTGGCACAGTGCATGGAACCAAGAGCATGAAACCCCTGGCAACGAGCAGGTAATTTAAAAGTAATTAGAAGCCTTACTGTAGAACTTAATGTGTAATGGGCATTACGGTGTGTGGCATAATGTATCACGGACATTGCGGTGTGTGTCATAATGTGTCGGGCATTACGGTGTGTTGTATACTATATCACGGGCATTGTGGTATGTGGTATAATGTCTCAGGATCATTGTGGTGTGTGTCATACTGTGTCACAGACATTGTATGTGCTATAATGTATCAGGGGCATTGCAGTGTGTAGCATAATGTATAACGGGCATTGCAATTCCTGTCATAATGTGTCACAGGCATTACGGTGTGTGGCATAATGTGTCTGGGGCATTACAGTGTGTGCATATTGTGTCATGTGCATTATTGTGTGTGGAATAATGTCTAAGGGCCATTGCAGTATGTGGAATAATGTATACTGGGCATTACTATAAGGAGGAAAAATGACAAATAATGTAAGGGGCATGAATCAGGATTTTTTTTCTTTCCTGTGGTGGCCAACGTCTGGGCGTGCAGGTTGCAAAACTGGGGTATAAGGTAGTCTTTTCCTGCAATGCCACGCCCTCCACGCAAAGCCACGCCCATTTCGACAAAGCCACACCCCCTTTTTGCCGGCGCGCGCCTGCGGCGAGCGCATTTTTCTACCTTTGCTAGTGCCAATTACGGGGGGTATGGGGGGGGGGGGGCGCCGAAGGATTTTTTGGCTTGGGGGAGAAAAATTTCTAGTTACGCCACTGGCAGCGGCTTAGCGTGTGCAATGCTGCTAAAAGCAGCTAGTGAGCGAACGACTCGGAATGAGGGCCCATGTGCACTGCAGGGGGGGCAGATATAACATGTGCAGAGAGAGTTAGATTTCGGTGGGTTATATTGTTTCTGTGCAGGGTAAATACTGGCTGCTTTATTTTTACACTGCAATTTAGATTTCAATTTGAACACACCTCACCCAAATCTAACTCTCTCTGCACATGTTACATCTGCCCCCCCCCCCCCCCCCCCCCCCTGCACTGCACATGGTTTTGCCCAACTGCTAACAACTTTGCTGCTGCGATCAACTCTGAATTAGGCCCATTGGGAGTCATTCTGAGTTGTTCGCTAGTTATTTTTATTCGCTACGGAGCGATTAGTCGCAAACTGCGCATGCGCCAAGTAAATTAGCACAAAAGTTTGGTATTTTACTCATGGCGTAACAACGTTTTTTCATCGTTCTGCTGATCGGAGTGTGATTGACAGGAAGTGGGTGTTTCTGGGCGGAAACTGTACGTTTTCTGGAAGTGTGCGGAAAAACGCAGGCGTGTCAGGGAAAAACGCGGGAGTGTCTGGAGAAACGGGGGAGTGGCAGACCGAATGCTGGGCGTGTGTGTGATGTCAAACTAGGAACGAAACAGCCTTAGCTGATCGCAATCTGTGAGTAAGTCTGGAGCTACTCAGAAACTGCTAAGAATTTTCTATTTGCAATTCTGCTAATCTTTCGTTCGCAATTCTGCTATGCTAAGATTCACTCCCAGAGGGCGGCGGCTTAGCGTGTGCAATGCTGCTAAAAGCAGCTAACGAGCGAACAACTCGGAATCACCCCCATAGTTAGGTAACGTCTCCTGTTCGCTTCCCCTCCCTGACACTCATTCTTGCTTCTCTCTCTCTCTCCCCGACACTCGAATGGAATTAAGGACCATAGGGGGAAATTTACTAAGCTCCCGATTTTGACCGAGATGCCGTTTTTTCATCAAAGTGTCATCTCGGTAATTTACTAAGCACTAATCACGGCAGTGATGAGGGCATTCGTAATTTTTTGCAAGTTCAGGTAAAAAATTACGAATGAATACACCATCGGTCAAAACGCGGCTGTTTAAGTATGAATCTCGGTCATTTACTAAGAAGTGCAAAGCAAAAAACAAACAAACACTGCCGTGAAAAATTACAACTCGTAAAAAAGTGCTAAAAAAAAACAGACCTACTTTTTTTTTCCGTGATTGGATAGGCATGCAGGGATCCATGAGATCCGTGCATGTATATCAGTGGGAAGGGGTGGGAAAGTTGTTATTTTATTTAAAAAAATTGCGTGGGGTCCCCCCTCCTAAGCATAACCAGCCTCGGGCTCTTTGAGCCGATCCTGGTTGCAGAAATATGGGGAAAAAATTGACAGGGGTTCCCCCATATTTAAGCAACCAGCATCGGGCTCTGCGCCTGGTCCTGGTCCCAAAAATACGGGGGACAAAAAGAGTAGGGGTCCCCCGTATTTTTAAAACCAGCACCGGGCTCCACTAGCTGGACAGATAATGCCACAGCCGGGGGTCACTTTTACATAGTGCCCTGCGGCCGTGGCATCAAAAATCCAACTAGTCACCCCTGGCCGGGGTACCCTGGGGGAGTGGGGACCCCTTCAATCAAGGGGTCCCCCCCCCCAGCCACCCAAGGGCCAGGGGTGAAGCCCGAGGCTGTCCCCCCCCATCCAATGGGCTGTGGATGGGGAGGCTGATAGCCTTTGTTGTAAAAGAAAAGATATTGTTTTTAGTAGCAGTACTACAAGGCCCAGCAAGCCTCCCCCGCATGCTGGTACTTGGAGAACCACAAGTACCAGCATGCGACGGAAAAACGGGCCCGCTGGTACCTGTAGTACTGCTACTAAAAAAATACCCAAAAAAAGACAAGACACACACACCGTGAAAGTATAATTTTATTACATACATACACACATACATACATACTTACCTTAAGTTCCCACGCAGGTCGGTCCTCTTCTCCAGTAGAATCCAAGGGGTACCTGTTGAAGAAATTATACTCACGAGATCCAGGGGTCCAGGCTCCTCGGGAAATCCAGGGGTAATCCACGTACTTGACAAAAAAAACAAAACGGTGTCCCGACCACGAACTGAAAGGGGACCCATGTTTGCACATGGGTCACCTTTCCACGAATGCCAGAAACCCACTCTGACTTCTGTCTAAGTGGGTTTCTGCAGCCAATCAGGGAGCGCCACGTTGTAGCACTCTCCTGATCGGCTGTGTGCTCCTGTACTGAGTGACAGGCGGCACACGGCAGTGTTACAATGTAGCGCCTATGCACTCCATTGTAACCAATGATGGGAACTTTCTGCTCAGCGGTGACGTCACTTTAGGTCAACCGCAGGGCAGAAAGTTCCCATCATTGGTTACAATGTAGCGCATAGGCGCTACATTGTAACACTGCCGTGTGCTGCCTGTCAGTGAGGACAGGACCACACAGCTGATCAGGAGAGTGCTACAACGTGGCGCTCCCTGATTGGCTGAAGAAACCCACTTAGACAGAAGTCAGAGTGGCTTTCTGGCATTCGTGGAAAGGTGACCCATGTGCAAACATGGGTCCCCTTTCAGTTCGTGGTCGGGACACCGTTTTTTTTTTTTTTGTCAAGTACGTGGATTACCCCTGGATTTCCCGAGGAGCCTGGACCCCTGGATCTCGTGAGTATAATTTCTTCAACAGGTACCCCTTGGATTCTACTGGAGAAGAGGACCGACCTGCGTGGGAACTTAAGGTAAGTATGTATGTATGTGTGTATGTATGTAATAAAATTATACTTTCACGGTGTGTGTGTCTTGTCTTTTTTTGGGTATTTTTTTAGTAGCAGTACTACAGGTACCAGCGGGCCCGTTTTTCCGTCGCATGCTGGTACTTGTGGTTCTCCAAGTACCAGCATGCGGGGGAGGCTTGCTGGGCCTTGTAGTACTGCTACTAAAAACAATATCTTTTCTTTTACAACAAAGGCTATCAGCCTCCCCATCCGCAGCCCATTGGATGGGGGGGGACAGCCTCGGGCTTCACCCCTGGCCCTTGGGTGGCTGGGGGGGGGGACCCCTTGATTGAAGGGGTCCCCACTCCCCCAGGGTACCCCGGCCAGGGGTGACTAGTTGGATTTTTGATGCCACGGCCGCAGGGCACTATATAAAAGTGACCCCCGGCTGTGGCATTATCTGTCCAGCTAGTGGAGCCCGGTGCTGGTTTTAAAAATACGGGGGACCCCTACTCTTTTTGTCCCCCGTATTTTTGGGACCAGGACCAGGCGCAGAGCCCGATGCTGGTTGCTTAAATATGGGGGAACCCCTGTCATTTTTTTCACCATATTTTTGCAACCAGGATCGGCTCAAAGAGCCCGAGGCTGGTTATGCTTAGGAGGGGGGACCCCACGCATTTTTTTTTATTATTTTACAGTGTTTAATTAAAAAAAATAAATAAATAAACCCCAGCACGGATCACACAGATCCGGCCGAGATTGATTGTAAAAAAAGTCGGCAGTGTTTTGCTAATCACTGCCGTAAAAATAGGTAAAAAACCACGAATGACATCGACATCGGAAGAAAAGAAAAACCCGAATACGACAGCTTAGTAAATCCATCGTAATCAATTCAAAAAGTTGCAATTTTACACTGTCGATGTCATTCGTGATTGAACTTGGACATGAATTTGGAAAATACGAATCTTAGTAAATGTACCCCACTCTCTCTCTCTCTGACACTCTCCCTCACACTCTCCCTGACAGTCTCTCTCTCTCCGACACTGGGGTATATTTACTAAGGTCCCGATTTTGACCGAGATGCCGTTTTTTCTTCAAAGTGTCATCTCTGTAATTTACTAAGCAAAAATCACGGCAGTGATGAGGGCATTCGTAATATTTTGGAAGTCCTAGGAAAAAAATCACGAATCAATACACCATCGGTCAAATACGCCTGCAATTTGGTAGAAATCGGTCATTTACTAAAAAGTGCAAAACACAAACACTGCCGACAATAGCCAAACACTGCCGTGCTGAAATACAAATCGTGAAAAAGTGCTAAAAAAAAACAGACCTGCTTTTTTATCCCGTGTTTGTATAGGCATGCACGGATCCATGAGATCCGTGCATGTTTATCAGTGGGAAGGGGTGGGAAATGTTTTAATTTAAAAAAAAAAAAAATGCGTGGGGTCCCCCCTCCTAAGCAAAACCAGCCTCGGGCTCTTTGAGCCGGCCCTGGTTGCAAAAATATGGGGGAAAAATTGACAGGGGTTCCCCCATATTTTAACAACCAGCACCGGGCTCTGCGCCTGGTCCTGGTTCCAAAAATACGGGGGACAAAAAGCGTAGGGGTCCCCCGTATTTTTGAAACCAGCACCGGGCTCCACTAGCTGGACAGATAATGCCACAGCCGGGGGTCACTTTTATACAGCGCCCTGCGGCCATGGCATTAAATACCCAACTAGTCACCCCTGGCCGGGGTACCCTGGAGGAGTGGGAACCCCTTAAATCAAGGGGTCCCCCCCCTCCAGCCACCCAAGGGCCAGGGGTGAAGCCCGAGGCTGTCCCCCCCCATCCAATGGGCTGCGGATGGGGGGCTGATAGCCTTTGTTGTAAGTTATGAATATTGTTTTTAGTAGCAGTACTACAAGTCCCAGCAAGCCTCCCCCGCAAGCTGGTACTTGGAGAACCACAAGTACCAGCATGCGGCAGAAAACCGGGCCCGCTGGTACCTGTAGTACTACTACTAAAAAAATACCCCAATAAAGACATAACACACACACCTTGAAAGTATAACTTTAATGCATACATACACACCTCCATATACACATACTTACCTTATGTTCACACGAGGGTCGGTCCTCTTCTCCATGTAGAATCCATGGTGTACCTGTAGAAAAAAATCAACTCACCAAATCCAGTGTAGAAGGCTCTTCTTCTTGTAATCCATTTGTAATCCACGTACTTGTAAAAATAAAAAAACGGACACCCGACCACGAACTGAAAGGGGCCCCATGTTTTCACATGGGACCCCTTTCCCCGAATGCCAGAAACCCCCTCTGACTTATGTCTAAGAGGGTTCCATCAGCCAATCAGGGAGCGCCACGTTGTGGCACCCTCCTGATCGGCTGTGTGCTCCTGTACTGTCTGACAGGCGGCACACGGCAGTGTTACAATGTAGCGCCTATGCGCTCCATTGTAACCAATGGTGGGAACTTTGTGGTGGTCAGCGGTTGACCGAAAGTAACCTCACCGCTGACCACAAAGTTCCCACCATTGGTTACAATGGAGCGCATAGGCGCTACATTGTAACACTGCCGTGTGCCGCCTGTCAGACAGTACAGGAGCACACAGCCGATCAGGAGGGTGCCACAACGTGGCGCTCCCTGATTGAGTGAAGAAACCCACTTAGACATAAGTCAGAGGGGGTTTCTGGCATTCGGGGAAAGGGGTCTCATGTGAAAACATGGGGCCCCTTTCAGTTCGTGGTCGGGCGTCCGTTTTTTTATTTTTACAAGTACGTGGATTACAAATGGATTACAAGCAGAGGAGCCTTCAACACTGGATTTTGTGAGTTGAATTTTTTCTACAGGTACACCATGGATTCTACATGGAGAAGAGGACCGACCTGCGTGGGAACATAAGGTAAGTATGTGTATATGGTGGTGTGTATGTATGCATTAAAGTTATACTTTCAAGGTGTGTGTGTTATGTCTTTATTGGGGTATTTTTTTAGTAGTAGTACTACAGGTACCAGCGGGCCCGGTTTTCCGCTGCATGCTGGTACTTGTGGTTCTCCAAGTACCAGCTTGCGGGGGAGGCTTGCTGGGACTTGTAGTACTGCTACTAAAAACAATATTCATAACTTACAACAAAGGCTATCAGCCCCCCATCCGCAGCCCATTGGATGGGGGGGACAGCCTCGGGCTTCACCCCTGGCCCTTGGGTGGCTGGAGGGGGGGACCCCTTGATTTAAGGGGTTCCCACTCCTCCAGGGTACCCCGGCCAGGGGTGACTAGTTGGGTATATAATACCACGGCCGCAGGGCGCTGTATAAAAGTGACCCCTGGCTGTGGCATTATCTGTCCAGCTAGTGGAGCCCGGTGCTGGTTTCAAAAATACGGGGGACCCCTACGCTTTTTGTCCCCCATATTTTTGGAACCAGGACCAGGCGCAGAGCCCGGTGCTGGTTGTTTAAATATTGGGGAACCCTTGTCAATTTTTTTCCCATATTTTTGCAACCAGGACCGGCTCAAAGAGCCCGAGGCTGGTTTGGCTTAGGAGGGGGGACCCCACGCAATTTTTTTTTTTAAGTTAAAACATTTTTTTTTTTTTTTTTACAAGGTGCACAATGAAGCCCAGCACGGATCTCTCAGATCCGGCCGAGATTCATTGTATTAAAGTCGGCAGTGTTTTACAAGTCACTCACGTAAAACACTGCCTAAAAAAACGAATGACATCGACATCGGAAAAACCGAAAATGCAGAATACGGCAGCTTAGTAAATTAGTCGTAATCAATTCAAAAAGTTGCATATTTACACTTTCGATGTCATTCGTGATTGAACTTTGACCTCAAACAGGAAAATACGAATCTTAGTAAATTTACCCCACTGTCTCTCTGTCCCTGACACTGTCTCTCTCTCTCTATCTCCCATCTCTCTCTGACACTCTCTCTTCCCCGACACTTTCTCTCTGACACTGTCTCCCTCTCTTTCTCCCTGACACTGTCTCTCTACCCCTCTCTCCTTGACACTCTCTACCTCTCTCTCTCTCTCTCTCTCTCTGACAGTCTCTCAGTCTTTCTCTCCCTGACACTGTCTTTCTTCCCCTGATACTCTCTCTCTCCCTCTATCTTTGACACTGTTCTCCCCAACACTCTCTCCCTGACACTGTCTCTCTCAATCTCTTTCCCTGGCACTGTCTCCCTCCCTCTTCCTCTCCCTGACATAGTTTCTCTCTCACTTCCTGACACTGTCACTCTCTCCCTGATAGTCTCTCTTACCCTGACACCCTCTCTCTCTCTCTCTCTCTCTCTCTCACACACACACACACACACACACACACACACACACACACACACACACACACACACACACACACACACAGAACCCTGTCTCCCTCTGTCACTCTCTCTCTCCCCCCTCCACCCTCTCTCTCTATCACTGTCGCTCTCGTCTCTCTTTCTCCTCCCCCCCTCTCTCTGACACAGTTTCTCTCCCCTCTCATCCGTTTCTCTCTCCCTGAAACCCTCTCTCTCTCCTATCTCTGCTTCTCTCATTCCCTCTTTTCCCATTAAACCCTCTCTCTCTTTCTATCCCTCTGACAGTCCACCCACTTTCTCTCTCTCTCTCTCTCTCTCTCTCTCCCCTCACTCTCTCTCGCTTGTTCCCATAAGGGGCATTGTAGTGACAATGGAGGGGGGGGGGGGGGGTTAAGGATTTTGCTATAGGACCACAAAGTTCTAGTTACGCCCCTGTCCTCATAACCTAGACTGTTAGTGTGCCCTGAGGACAGAGGTTGGGGGTCAGTGTTATATGGGAATCAGGCTCCGGTGGCTGCAGAACAGTTTTCATTAATCCCCTTTCTGTACTTACTGTGAGCCACAGCGCAGAGGGCGGCGAGGAGGGTGACGAAGCTCAGCATGATTCACAGGGTTCTAGGAGAGAGACGCAGAGAATGAGAAACTGTACATGATGATAGGACAGCAATGTATACAGAGATATTTGTCTTGTGTAGAACTCTTTAGACTGTAAGCTCTCACGAGCAGGGCCCTCTTCCCTCATGTGCTTTTCCTTCCATGACATATATTCCATCACCCCCTCCCCATTACTAGCAGCGTCACCCTCCTCTGGGCTTAGCCTAGGGGTGGGCAAAATACGGCCCGCGGGCCGGATGCGGCCCGCAAACCGATCCTGTCCGGCAGAGCCGGCCATAGGCATAGGCAAACTAGGCAATTGCCTAGGGCATTTGATATGCCTAGGGGCATCAGCAGCTTCTGCTGATTAAAATTATATGCGGCATGCCTATATTCTGTGTGTAGCATTTCATATGCAGATACAGCCACAGTCTCACACAGTATATAGGCATGCCGCATATCATTTTAATCAGCAGAAGCTGCTTGTGCATCCTAGCCACATAGCAATGCAAATAAGATGCATTTTTCATTATAAAAAGGTGCCCGACGTTAGCATTGATGCAAGATTTACACATCTGTATCCAAGCAGAGGCAGAGGTCACAGTGCTAGTGGCAGTGTGAGTGCTGTGTGCATGTGAGTGGGTTGGTTGTGCAGTAGTGTTCGCAATATGTGTAAGGAGCATTATGTGTGTCATGTAAAAATGCATTAATAATGTGCAACATATGTGTAAGGGGCACTATGTGTGTCATTATGGTGGTCATTCCAAGTGTTTTGCTCGGTAATTTTCTTTGCATCGCAGCGATTTTCCGCTATTTGCGTATACGCAATGTTTGCACTGCGACTGCGCCAAGTAAATTTGCTATGAAGATTGGTATTTTACTCACGGGATTACGAGGTTTTTTCTTCGTTCTGGAGATCGGAGTGTGATTGACAGGAAGTGGGTGTTTCTGGGCGGAAACTGGCCGTTTTATGGAGTGCTTGAAAAAAACGCTACAGTTTCTGGGAAAAACGCGGGAGTGGCTGGAGAAACGGAAGAGTGTCTGGGCGAACGCTGGGTGTGTTTGTGACGTCAAACCAGGAACGACAAGCACTGAACTGATCGCACTGGAAGAGTAAATCTCGAGCTACTCAGAAACTGCACAGAGAAGTCTTTTCGCAATATTGCGAATCTTTCGTTCGCAATTTTGCTAAGCTAAGATTCACTCCCAGTAGGCGGCGGCTTAGCGTGTGCAAAGCTGCTAAAAGCAGCTTGCGAGCGAACAACTCGGAATGAGGGCCAATGTGTATAAGGGCATTAATAATGTGCAGCTAATGTGTAGGGGGCACTGTGTGTCATTATGTGTATAGGGGCACTAATAATGTGCAGCATATGTGTAAGGGACATTATGTGTAAAAGGGCATTAATAAAGGTTGTCATAATGTGTAAGGTACATTATGTTTACAAATACATTAATAATGTGTCTCATATGTGTAAGGGGCATTACTGTGTGGAATTATGTGTATAAATGCATTACTAATGTGTGGCATTATGTGTATAAGGTGCTCTACTATGTGGCGTTGCATATAGAAAGGGCACTACTGTGTCATCTAATGTGAATAAAGAGCAATAGGGTGTGGTGTAATGTGAATAAAGAGCAATTCAGTGTGGTGTAATGTGAATAAGGGGCTCTACTGTGAGGAGTAATGTTTATAAGGTAAAGTGATACTACTGTGGGATGTAATATGAATTCTGGACACTATCGCATGATCAAATGTGAATAAAGTTGCTGTACTGTGTGGCGTAATTGGAATTGGGGTTACTATTGTGTGGCCATGCCCCTTGCCAGCAAAAACACAACCTTTTTTGAGCTGTGCGCCAAATGTGCAAACTGTTCCTATTTAAAATATAGGGGGTACAAACACCAAAATAAGGACTGCTATGGGTGAGGGGTGATGGTGCTGGGAAAGAGGTGCAAGGTCAGAGGCGGAACCAGCGGTGGTGCTAGGGGGCACCAGCCAAAATCTTGCCTAGGGCATCATATTGGTTAGGGCCGCTCTGCTGTCCGGCCCACTGCCTC
The DNA here is from genome assembly GCF_028390025.1 of Pseudophryne corroboree. NCBI lineage: Eukaryota > Metazoa > Chordata > Amphibia > Anura > Myobatrachidae > Pseudophryne > Pseudophryne corroboree. The sequence continues at coordinate 172,091 of NW_026970538.1, forward strand.
CCACCAGCGAGCAATGACAAGCGACCCGAACGGCTGAGCTGCTTGTCATTGCTCTGAGCTGCAGTACCTCCAAGCTGCCGGCGGCGCCTCTCTCCCCTGCTGCTGCGTTGTAGCAGCCTCCTCCCTCCTCCAGAGTCCCCCAGTGACAACGGCTGGGTTCAGCCGGAAAGGGGCGGAGCTATGTGACGAGGAGGGGCGGGGCTACATGGGACCTCAGGGGCGGAGCTACACGGGACAAGAGCCAGACTGCTACAGATCCATCCTTCCTGCCACTGCCAGCCAGATCAGTAAGGATAATGGGAAAAGTGAGTGAGAGAGAGAGAGGGGTGCGTGTGTGTGCGTGTGTGTGTGATAGTGTGCGTATATTTGTGTGTGCGGGCAGTGGCGTCAGTCTGTTTTTAGGTTTGGGGGAGAGATCTTTAGCTCTCGCTGTACCAACCCCTCCCGTGTTCTGTCACCATGTCACCCCCCCCCGTGTTCTGTCACTGTCACCCCCCCTCCCCGTGTTCTGTCACTGTGTCACCCCAACCGTGTTCTGTCACCGTGTCACACACCTCGTGTTCTGTCACTGTCACCCCCCTCCCCGTGTTCTGTCACTGTGTCACCCCAACCGTGTTCTGTCACCGTGTCACACACCCCGTGTTCTGTCACTGTCACCCCCCTCCCCGGTGTTCTGTCACTGTGTCACCCCAACCGTGTTCTGTCACCGTGTCACACACCCCGTGTTCTGTCACTGTCACCCCCCTCCCCGTGTTCTGTCACTGTGTCACCCCAACCGTGTTCTGTCACCGTGTCACACACCCATGTTCTGTCACTGTCACCCCCCCTCCCCGTGTTCTGTCACTGTGTCACACCTTTCCCCAGGGGCCATAAGACACTGGATAATTTGCTTACTGCACAATAATTATCCTAAATAAAATGTTAATGTGTAAAAGGCTCTCTACCTGCCGTAATGTGTAAAAGGGGGCTCTACCTTCCATACTGTGTAAAAGGGGCTCTACCTGGTGTAATGTGTAAAAGGGGCTCTACCTTCCAAACTGTGTAAAAGGGGCTCTACCTGGTGTAATGTGTGTAAGTGGCGCTGTGTGGCGCAATTTGAATAATGGAGACTATTGTGCAGCCTAATATGAATCTGTATTATTTTTTGCCCACACCCTTCCACATGAAGCACGTCCCTATATTATTGGCAAGTGGGGGGAGCTGCTATTTTGTATGTGGCCCTCGGATACTGACAGGAAATGTCAAGTGGCCCCTCAGCTGAAATAATTGCCCACCCCTGGCTTAGCCGGTGCTGCGTCTGTGGGTATACTGACTGCATTTGCAGCAGTGGTGATATACGTCCTGTATCCCATGTTCTGTAACGTTCCATAGTGTAAGGAGCGGCAGAGGCAATGTGGCACCAGATATATAAACGCTAGGGCCCTCATTCCGAGTTGTTCGCTCGGTATTTTTCATCGCATCGCAAAGAAAATCCGCTTAGTACGCATGCGCAATGTTCGCACTGCGACTGCGCCAAGTAACTTTGCTATGAAGAAAGTAATTTTACTCACGGATTTTTCATCGCTCCGGCGATCGTAATGTGATTGACAGGAAATGGGTGTTACTGGGCGGAAGCACGGCGTTTTAGGGGCGTGTGGCTGAAAACGCTACCATTTCCGGAAAAAACGCAGGAGTGGCCGGAGAAACGGTGGGAGTGCCTGGGCGAACGCTGGGTGTGTTTGTGACGTCAACCTGGAACGACAAGCACTGAACTGATCGCACAGGCAGAGTAAGTCTGAAGCTACTCTAAAACTGCTACGAGGTTTGTGATCGCAATATTGCGAATACATCGGTCGCACTTTTAAGAAGCTAAGATACACTCCCAGTAGGCGTAGGCTTAGCGTGTGTAACTCTGCTACATTCGCCTTGCGAGCGATCAACTCGGAATGAGGGCCTATATACTGAGGATAACAAGCTGTGCGCAGAGGATGGGAAGGTGACCAGCCGCACTCACCTGGTTCTGCCTGATCTGACACCGAAAGCACTCTGGTCCTCTACTAATAAACCCTGCACGGCCTGGGTGGGAGTGTGTGGGGGGAGTGGGAGTGTAGGGGTGTGTGTGGAGGGGGGGGGGGGGGGGGGAGGGGTGCTGCTTATCAGGGTGTCCTTGTGCTGGCTGTTTGTTCAGTAGTCGATTATTGGAGTTTGTGTTATCTCTCGGCGCTATAGTACAGGATAGTGATGGAAAGCTCTGCAGACTATCGCACTTATTCCCGCGCTGTACATTGCTGGTGTCATTGAGTCTATGATAACACACGTCACCCCATCAGCTGCACACGACTTATTTCTAACACAATATATCATTATATATATCATTATATCACATCATTGGCAAATCATACTGATCCCATCATTGTGCCTGTAATGTCTCTGCACTAGAGAAATGGCCTGTAACCGAGTGGCTGTGTCATTACACAAATACCACCCCAGCCTTGTCCTGATTGGCTGTAACAGTCCCTCACCCATGACACAATGCCATATTGCCACAAGTGTCTGTCCCGCGTCTGATGGTGCTGGTTGGTGTAAGGTGATGACAGGAAACATGAAGCAGTCATTGTAGACAATCTTCCATCACTCAGATGCCGGTATGCTGGTCGCCGGGAGCCCGACCGCCGGCATACCATACTGAACCCATCCAAATCCCCCCATGGAGAAGGCCCTGGTGTGGCTTCCCGCCAGCTCAGCGGAACTCAGTATATTGCCTCGGCATTGTGCTCACTGCTGGGCACAGAGCCAGGACATGCCATGTGTGCCAGCGGCTGCTGTCACCAGGGAGGCTGCGGAGATCAGGAGGGACAGAGGTGGCAGTGAGACCAGCAGCTGCTGTCACCAGGGAGGCTGCGGAGATCAGGAGGGACAGAGGTGGCAGTGAGACCAGCAGCTGCTGTCACCAGGGAGGCTGCGGAGATCAGCAGGGACAGAGGTGGCAGTGAGACCCGCGGCTGCTGTCACCAGGGAGGCTGCGGAGATCAGCAGGGACAGAGGTGACAGTGAGACCAGCAGCTGCTGTCACCAGGGAGGCTGCGGAGATCAGGAGGGACAGAGGTGGCAGTGAGACCCGCGTCTGCTGTCACCAGGGAGGCTGCGGAGATCAGCAGGGACAGAGGTGACAGTGAGACCAGCAGCTGCTGTCACCAGGGAGGCTGCGGAGATCAGCAGGGACAGAGGTGGCAGTGAGACCAGCAGCTGCTGTCACCAGGGAGGCTGCGGAGATCAGGAGGGACAGAGGTGGCAGTGAGACCAGCGGCTGCTGTCACCAGGGAGGCTGCGGAGATCAGGAGGGACAGAGGTGGCAGTGAGACCAGCAGCTGCTGTCACCAGGGAGGCTGCGGAGATCAGCAGGGACAGAGGTGGCAGTGAGACCCGCGTCTGCTGTCACCAGGGAGGCTGCGGAGATCAGCAGGGACAGAGGTGACAGTGAGACCAGCAGCTGCTGTCACCAGGGAGGCTGCGGAGATCAGCAGGGACAGAGGTGGCAGTGAGACCAGCAGCTGCTGTCACCAGGGAGGCTGCGGAGATCAGGAGGGACAGAGGTGGCAGTGAGACCAGCGGCTGCTGTCACCAGGGAGGCTGCGGAGATCAGGAGGGACAGAGGTGGCAGTGAGACCAGCAGCTGCTGTTACCAGGGAGGCTGCGGAGATCAGCAGGGACAGAGGTGACAGTGAGACCAGCAGCTGCTGTTACCACGGAGGCTGCGGAGATCAGCAGGGACAGAGGTGACAGTGAGACCAGCGGCTGCTGTCACCAGGGAGGCTGCGGAGATCGGCAGGGACAGAGGTGGCAGTGAGACCAGCGGCTGCTGTCACCAGGGAGGCTGCGGAGATCAGGAGGGACAGAGGTGGCAGTGAGACCAGCGGCTGCTGTCACCAGGGAGGCTGCGGAGATCAGGAGGGACAGAGGTGGTAGTGAGACCCGCGGCTGCTGTCACCAGGGAGGCTGCGGAGATCAGGAGGGACAGAGGTGGCAGTGAGACCAGCGGCTGCTGTCACCAGGGAGGCTGCGGAGATCATGAGGGACAGAGGTGGCAGTGAGACCAGCGGCTGCTGTCACCAGGGAGGCTGCGGAGATCAGGAGGGACAGAGGTGGCAGTGAGACCAGCGGCTGCTGTCACCAGGGAGGCTGCGGAGATCAGGAGGGACAGAGGTGGTAGTGAGACCCGCGGCTGCTGTCACCAGGGAGGCTGCGGAGATCAGCAGGGACAGAGGTGGCAGTGAGACCAGCAGCTGCTGTCACCAGGGAGGCTGCGGAGATCAGGAGGGACAGAGGTGGTAGTGAGACCCGCGGCTGCTGTCACCAGGGAGGCTGCTGAGATCAGCAGGGACAGCGGTGGCAGTGAGACCAGCGGCTGCTGTCACCAGGGAGGCTGCGGAGATCAGCAGGGACAGAGGTGGCAGTGAGACCAGCGGCTGCTGTCACCAGGGAAGCTGCGGAGATCAGGAGGGACAGAGGTGGCAGTGAGACCAGCGGCTGCTGTCACCAGGGAGGCTGCGGAGATCAGGAGGGACAGAGGTGGCAGTGAGACCAGCGGCTGCTGTCACCAGGGAGGCTGCGGAGATCAGCAGGGACAGAGGTGACAGTGAGACCAGCGGCTGCTGTCACCAGGAAGGCTGCGGAGATCAGCAGGGACAGAGGTGGCAGTGAGACCAGCGGCTGCTGTCACCAGGGAGGCTGCGGAGATCAGGAGGGACAGAGGTGGCAGTGAGACCCGCGGCTGCTGTCACCAGGGAGGCTGCAAAGATCAGCAGGGACAGAGGTGGCAGTGAGACCAGCAGCTGCTGTCACCAGGGAGGCTGCGGAGATCAGCAGGGACAGCGGTGGCAGTGAGACCAGCAGCTGCTGTCACCAGGGAGGCTGCGGAGATCAGCAGGGACAGCGGTGGCAGTGAGACCAGCAGCTGCTGTCACCAGGGAGGCTGCGGAGATCAGCAGGGACAGCGGTGGCAGTGAGACCAGCAGCTGCTGTCACCAGGGAGGCTGCGGAGATCAGCAGGGTCAGAGGTGGCAGTGAGACCAGCGGCTGCTGTCACCAGGGAGGCTGCGGAGATCAGGAGGGACAGAGGTGGCAGTGAGACCAGCGGCTGCTGTCACCAGGGAGGCTGCGGAGATCAGGAGGGACAGAGGTGACAGTGAGACCAGCGGCTGCTGTCACCAGGGAGGCTGCGGAGATCAGCAGGGACAGAGGTGGCAGTGAGACTAGCAGCTGCTGTCACCACGGAGGCTGCGGAGATCAGGAGGGACAGAGGTGACAGTGAGACCAGCAGCTGCTGTCACCAGGGAGGCTGCTGAGATCAGGAGGGACAGAGGTGGCAGTGAGACCAGCGGCTGCTGTCACCAGGGAGGCTGCGGAGATCAGCAGGGACAGCGGTGGCAGTGAGACCAGCAGCTGCTGTCACCAGGGAGGCTGCGGAGATCAGCAGGGACAGCGGTGGCAGTGAGACCAGCGGCTGCTGTCACCAGGGAGGCTGCGGAGATCAGCAGGGACAGAGGTGGCAGTGAGACCCGCGGCTGCTGTCACCAGGGAGGCTGCGGAGATCAGGAGGGACAGAGGTGGCAGTGAGGCCAGCAGCTGCTGTCACCAGGGAGGCTGCGGAGATCAGCAGGGAAAGAGGTGGCAGTGAGACCAGCGGCTGCTGTCACCAGGGAGGCTGCGGAGATCAGGAGGGACAGAGGTGGCAGTGAGACCAGCAGCTGCTGTCACCAGGGAGGCTGCGGAGATCAGCAGGGACAGCGGTGGCAGTGAGACCCGCGGCTGCTGTCACCAGGGAGGCTGCGGAGATCAGGAGGGACAGATGTGACAGTGAGACCAGTGGCTGCTGTCACCAGGGAGGCTGCGGAGATCAGGAGGGACAGAGGTGGCAGTGAGACCAGCGGCTGCTGTCACCAGGGAGGCTGCGGAGATCAGCAGGGACAGAGGTGACAGTGAGACTAGCAGCTGCTGTCACCAGGGAGGCTGCGGAGATCAGGAGAGACAGAGGTGACAGTGAGACCAGCGGCTGCTGTCACCAGGGAGGCTGCGGAGATCAGCAGGGACAGAGGTGGCAGTGAGACCAGCGGCTGCTGTCACCAGGGAGGCTGCGGAGATCAGCAGGGACAGAGGTGGCAGTGAGACTAGCAGCTGCTGTCACCAGGGAGGCTGCGGAGATCAGGAGGGACAGAGGTGGCAGTGAGACCAGCGGCTGCTGTCACCAGGGAGGCTGCGGAGATCAGGAGGGACAGAGGTGACAGTGAGACCAGCGGCTGCTGTCACCAGGGAGGCTGCGGAGATCAGCAGGGACAGAGGTGGCAGTGAGACCCGCGGCTGCTGTCACCATGGAGGCTGCGGAGATCAGGAGGGACAGAGGTGACAGTGAGACCAGCAGCTGCTGTCACCAGGGAGGCTGCTGAGATCAGGAGGGACAGAGGTGGCAGTGAGACCAGCAGCTGCTGTCACCAGGGAGGCTGCGGAGATCAGCAGGGACAGCGGTGGCAGTGAGACCAGCAGCTGCTGTCACCAGGGAGGCTGCGGAGATCAGCAGGGACAGAGGTGGCAGTGAGACCAGCTGCTGCTGTCACCAGGGAGGCTGCGGAGATCAGGAGGGACAGAGGTGACAGTGAGACCAGCGGCTGCTGTCACCAGGGAGGCTGCGGAGATCAGGAGGGACAGAGGTGGCAGTAAAACCAGCGGCTGCTGTCTCCAGGGAGTCTGCGGAGATCAGGAGGGACAGAGGTGGCAGTGAGACCAGCGGCTGCTGTCACCAGGGAGGCTGCGGAGATCAGGAGGGACAGAGGTGACAGTGAGACCAGCGGCTGCTGTCACCAGGGAGGCTGCGGAGATCAGCAGGGACAGAGGTGGCAGTGAGACCCGCGGCTGCTGTCACCATGGAGGCTGCGGAGATCAGGAGGGACAGAGGTGACAGTGAGACCAGCAGCTGCTGTCACCAGGGAGGCTGCTGAGATCAGGAGGGACAGAGGTGGCAGTGAGACCAGCAGCTGCTGTCACCAGGGAGGCTGCGGAGATCAGCAGGGACAGCGGTGGCAGTGAGACCAGCAGCTGCTGTCACCAGGGAGGCTGCGGAGATCAGCAGGGACAGAGGTGGCAGTGAGACCAGCTGCTGCTGTCACCAGGGAGGCTGCGGAGATCAGGAGGGACAGAGGTGACAGTGAGACCAGCGGCTGCTGTCACCAGGGAGGCTGCGGAGATCAGGAGGGACAGAGGTGGCAGTAAAACCAGCGGCTGCTGTCTCCAGGGAGTCTGCGGAGATCAGGAGGGACAGAGGTGGCAGTGAGACCAGCGGCTGCTGTCACCAGGGAGGCTGCGGAGATCAGCAGGGACAGCGGTGGCAGTGAGACCAGCAGCTGCTGTCACCAGGGAGGCTGCGGAGATCAGCAGGGACAGCGGTGGCAGTGAGACCAGCGGCTGCTGTCACCAGGGAGGCTGCGGAGATCAGCAGGGACAGAGGTGGCAGTGAGACCCGCGGCTGCTGTCACCAGGGAGGCTGCGGAGATCAGGAGGGACAGAGGTGGCAGTGAGGCCAGCAGCTGCTGTCACCAGGGAGGCTGCGGAGATCAGCAGGGACAGAAGTGGCAGTGAGACGAGCGGCTGCTGTCACCAGGGAGGCTGCGGAGATCAGGAGGGACAGAGGTGGCAGTGAGACCAGCAGCTGCTGTCACCAGGGAGGCTGCGGAGATCAGCAGGGACAGCGGTGGCAGTGAGACCCGCGGCTGCTGTCACCAGGGAGGCTGCGGAGATCAGGAGGGACAGAGGTGACAGTGAGACCAGTGGCTGCTGTCACCAGGGAGGCTGCGGAGATCAGGAGGGACAGAGGTGGCAGTGAGACCAGCGGCTGCTGTCACCAGGGAGGCTGCGGAGATCAGCAGGGACAGAGGTGACAGTGAGACTAGCAGCTGCTGTCACCAGGGAGGCTGCGGAGATCAGGAGAGACAGAGGTGACAGTGAGACCAGCGGCTGCTGTCACCAGGGAGGCTGCGGAGATCAGCAGGGACAGAGGTGGCAGTGAGACCAGCGGCTGCTGTCACCAGGGAGGCTGCGGAGATCAGGAGGGACAGAGGTGGCAGTGAGACCAGCGGCTGCTGTCACCAGGGAGGCTGCGGAGATCAGCAGGGACAAAGGTGACAGTGAGACCAGCGGCTGCTGTCACCAGGGAGGCTGCGGAGATCAGGAGGGACAGAGGTGGCAGTGAGACCAGCAGCTGCTGTCACCAGGGAGGCTGCGGAGATCAGCAGGGACAGCGGTGGCAGTGAGACCAGCAGCTGCTGTCACCAGGGAGGCTGCGGAGATCAGCAGGGACAGCGGTGGCAGTGAGACCAGCAGCTGCTGTCACCAGGGAGGCTGCGGAGATCAGGAGGGACAGAGGTGACAGTGAGACCAGCGGCTGCTGTCACCAGGGAGGCTGCAGAGATCAGGAGGGACAGATGTGGCAGTGAGACCAGCAGCTGCTGTCACCAGGGAGGCTGCGGAGATCAGCAGGGACAGCGGTGGCAGTGAGACCAGCAGCTGCTCTCACCAGGGAGGCTGCGGAGATCAGCAGGGACAGAGGTGGCAGTGAGACCAGCGGCTGCTGTCACCAGGGAGGCTGCGGAGATCAGGAGGGACAGAGGTGGCAGTGAGACCAGCGGCTGCTGTCACCAGGGAGGCTGCGGAGATCAGGAGGGACAGAGGTGGCAGTGAGACCAGCGGCTGCTGTCACCAGGGAGGCTGCGGAGATCAGGAGGGACAGAGGTGGCAGTGAGACCAGCGGCTGCTGTCACCAGGGAGGCTGCGGAGATCAGGAGGGACAGAGGTGGCAGTGAGACCAGCGGCTGCTGTCACCAGGGAGGCTGCGGAGATCAGGAGGGACAGAGGTGGCAGTGAGACCAGCAGCTGCTGTCACCAGGGAGGCTGCGGAGATCAGCAGGGACAGCGGTGGCAGTGAGACCAGCAGCTGCTGTCACCAGGGAGGCTGCGGAGATCAGGAGGGACAGAGGTGGCAGTGAGACCAGCGGCTGCTGTCACCAGGGAGGCTGCGGAGATCAGCAGGGACAGCGGTGGCAGTGAGACCCGCGGCTGCTGTCACCAGGGAGGCTGCGGAGATCAGGAGGGCCAGAGGTGGCAGTGAGACCCGCGGCTGCTGTCACCAGGGAGGCTGCGGAGATCAGCAGGGACAGAGGTGACAGTGAGACCAGCGGCTGCTGTCACCAGGGAGGCTGCGGAGATCAGCAGGGACAGAGGTGGCAGTGAGACCAGCAGCTGCTGTCACCAGGGAGGCTGCGGAGATCAGCAGGGACAGCGGTGGCAGTGAGACCAGCAGCTGCTGTCACCAGGGAGGCTGCGGAGATCAGCAGGGACAGCGGTGGCAGTGAGACCAGCAGCTGCTGTCACCAGGGAGGCTGCGGAGATCAGCAGGGACAGAGGTGGCAGTGAGACCCGCGGCTGCTGTCACCAGGGAGGCTGCGGAGATCAGGAGGGACAGAGGTGGCAGTGAGACCAGCAGCTGCTGTCACCAGGGAGGCTGCGGAGATCAGGAGGGACAAAGGTGGCAGTGAGACCAGCAGCTGCTGTCACCAGGGAGGCTGCGGAGATCAGGAGGGACAGAGGTGGCAGTGAGACCAGCGGCTGCTGTCAGCAGGGAGGCTGCGGAGATCAGCAGGGACAGAGGTGGCAGTGAGACCAACGGCTGCTGTCAGCAGGGAGGCTGCGGAGATCAGGAGGGGACAGAGGTGGTAGTGAGACCCGCGGCTGCTGTCACCAGGGAGGTTGCGGAGATCAGCAGGGACAGAGGTGACAGTGAGACCAGCAGCTGCTGTCACCAGGGAGGCTGCGGAGATCAGGAGGGACAGAGGTGGCAGTGAGGCCAGCAGCTGCTGTTACCAGGGAAGCTATGGAGATCAGGAGGGACAGAGGTGGCAGTGAGACCAGCGGCTGCTGTCACCAGGGAGGCTGCGGAGATCAGCAGGGACAGAGGTGACAGTGAGACCAGCGGCTGCTGTCACCAGGGAGGCTGCGGAGATCAGGAGGGACAGAGGTGGTAGTGAGACCCGCGGCTGCTGTCACCAGGGAGGCTGCGGAGATCAGCAGGGACAGAGGTGACAGTGAGACCAGCGGCTGCTGTCACCAGGGAGGCTGCGGAGATCAGGAGGGACAGAGGTGGCAGTGAGACCAGCGGCTGCTGTCACCAGGGAGGCTGCGGAGATCAGCAGGGACAGCGGTGGCAGTGAGACCAGCAGCTGCTGTCACCAGGGAGGCTGCGGAGATCAGCAGGGACAGAGGTGACAGTGAGACCAGCGGCTGCTGTCACCAGGGAAGCTGCGGAGATCAGCAGGGACAGCGGTGGCAGTGAGACCAGCGGCTGCTGTCACCAGGGAGGCTGCGGAGATCAGGAGGGACAGAGGTGGCAGTGAGACCAGCGGCTGCTGTCACCAGGGAGGCTGCGGAGATCAGCAGGGACAGAGGTGGCAGTGAGACCCGCGGCTGCTGTCACCAGGGAGGCTGCGGAGATCAGCAGGGACAGCGGTGGCAGTGAGACCAGCAGCTGCTATCACCAGGGAGGCTGCGAGATCAGGAGGGACAGAGGTGGCAGTGATACCAGCGGCTGCTGTCACCAGGGAGGCTGCGGAGATCAGGAGGGACAGAGGTGGCAGTGAGACCAGCAGCTGCTGTCACCAGGGAGGCTGCAGAGATCAGCAGGGACAGAGGTGACAGTGAGACCAGCAGCTGCTGTCACCAGGGAGGCTGCGGAGATCAGGAGGGACAGAGGTGGCAGTGAGACCAGCGGCTGCTGTCACCAGGGAGGCTGCGGAGATCAGGAGGGACAGAGGTGGTAGTGAGACCCGCGGCTGCTGTCACCAGGGAGGCTGCGGAGATCAGGAGGGAAAGAGGTGACAGTGAGACCAGCGGCTGCTGTCACCAGGGAGGCTGCGGAGATCAGGAGGGACAGAGGTGGTAGTGAGACCCGCGGCTGCTGTCACCAGGGAGGCTGCGGAGATCAGCAGGGACAGAGGTGGCAGTGAGACCCGCGGCTGCTGTCACCAGGGAGGCTGCAAAGATCAGGAGGGACAGAGGTGGCAGTGAGGCCAGCAGCTGCTGTCACCAGGGAGGCTGCGAGATCAGGAGGGACAGGGGTGGCAGTAAGACCAGCAGGTGCTGTCGCCAGGGAGGCTGCGGAGATCAGGAGGGACAGAGGTGGTAGTGAGACCCGCGGCAGCTGTCACCAGGGAGGCTGCGGAGATCAGCAGGGACAGCGGTGGCAGTGAGACCAGCAGCTGCTGTCAGCAGGGAGGCTGCGGAGATCAGGAGGGACAGGGGTGGCAGTGAGACCAGCGGCTGCTGTCACCAGGGAGGCTGCGGAGATCAGCAGGGACAGAGGTGGCAGTGAGACCCGCGGCTGCTGTCACCAGGGAGGCTGCGGAGATCAGCAGGGACAGCGGTTGCAGTGAGACCAGCAGCTGCTGTCACCAGGGAGGCTGCGAGATCAGGAGAGACAGAGGTGGCAGTGATACCAGCGGCTGCTGTCACCAGGGAGGCTGCGGAGATCAGGAGGGACAGAGGTGGCAGTGAGACCAGCAGCTGCTGTCACCAGGGAGGCTGCGGAGAACAGCAGGGACAGAGGTGGCAGTGAGACCAGCGGCTGCTGTCACCAGGGAGGCTGCGGAGATCAGCAGGGACAGAGGTGGCAGTGAGACTAGCAGCTGCTGTCACCAGGGAGGCTGCGGAGATCAGGAGGGACAGAGGTGACAGTGAGACCAGCGGCTGCTGTCACCAGGGAGGCTGCGGAGATCAGGAGGGACAGAGGTGGCAGTAAAACCAGCGGCTGCTGTCTCCAGGGAGTCTGCGGAGATCAGGAGGGACAGAGGTGGCAGTGAGACCCGCGGCTGCTGTCACCAGGGAGGCTGCGGAGATCAGCAGGGACAGCGGTGGCAATGAGACCAGCAGCTGCTGTCACCAGGGAGGCTGCGGAGATCAGCAGGGACAGCGGTGGCAGTGAGACCAGCGGCTGCTGTCACCAGGGAGGCTGCGGAGATCAGCAGGGACAGAGGTGGCAGTGAGACCCGCGGCTGCTGTCACCAGGGAGGCTGCGGAGATCAGGAGGGACAGAGGTGGCAGTGAGGCCAGCAGCTGCTGTCACCAGGGAGGCTGCGGAGATCAGCAGGGACAGAGGTGGCAGTGAGACCAGCGGCTGCTGTCACCAGGGAGGCTGCGGAGATCAGGAGGGACAGAGGTGGCAGTGAGACCAGCGGCTGCTGTCACCAGGGAGGCTGCGGAGATCAGCAGGGACAGAGGTGACAGTGAGACTAGCAGCTGCTGTCACCAGGGAGGCTGCGGAGATCAGGAGGGACAGAGGTGACAGTGAGACCAGCGGCTGCTGTCACCAGGGAGGCTGCGGAGATCAGCAGGGACAGCGGTGGCAGTGAGACCAGCAGCTGCTGTCACCAGGGAGGCTGCGGAGATCAGCAGGGACAGAGGTGACAGTGAGACTAGCAGCTGCTGTCACCAGGGAGGCTGCGGAGATCAGGAGGGACAGAGGTGGCAGTGAGACCAGCGGCTGCTGTCACCAGGGAGGCTGCGGAGATCAGGAGGGACAGAGGTGACAGTGAGACCAGCGGCTGCTGTCACCAGGGAGGCTGCGGAGATCAGCAGGGACAGAGGTGGCAGTGAGACCAGCGGCTGCTGTCACCAGGGAGGCTGCGGAGATCAGCAGGGACAGGGGTGGCAGTGAGACCAGAGGCTGCTGTCACCAGGGAGGCTGCAGAGATCAGGAGGGACAGAGGTGGCAGTGAGACCAGCAGCTGCTGTCACCAGGGAGGCTGCGGAGATCAGCAGGGACAGCGGTGGCAGTGAGACCAGCATCTGCTCTCACCAGGGAGGCTGCGGAGATCAGGAGGGACAGAGGTGGCAGTGAGACCAGCGGCTGCTGTCACCAGGGAGGCTGCGGAGATCAGGAGGGACAGAGGTGGCAGTGAGACCAGCGGCTGCTGTCACCAGGGAGGCTGCGGAGATCAGCAGGGACAGCGGTGGCAGTGAGACCCGCGGCTGCTGTCACCAGGGAGGCTGCGGAGATCAGGAGGGACAGAGGTGGCAGTGAGACCAGTGGCTGCTGTCACCAGGGAGGCTGCGGAGATCAGCAGGGACAGAGGTGACAGTGAGACCAGCGGCTGCTGTCACCAGGGAGGCTGCGGAGATCAGGAGGGACAGAGGTGGCAGTGAGACCAGCAGCTGCTGTCACCAGGGAGGCTGCGGAGATCAGCAGGGACAGCGGTGGCAGTGAGACCAGCAGCTGCTGTCACCAGGGAGGCTGCGGAGATCAGCAGGGACAGCGGTGGCAGTGAGACCAGCAGCTGCTGTCACCAGGGAGGCTGCGGAGATCAGGAGGGACAGAGGTGACAGTGAGACCAGCGGCTGCTGTCACCAGGGAGGCTGCAGAGATCAGGAGGGACAGAGGTGGCAGTGAGACCAGCAGCTGCTGTCACCAGGGAGGCTGCGGAGATCAGCAGGGACAGCGGTGGCAGTGAGACCAGCAGCTGCTCTCACCAGGGAGGCTGCGGAGATCAGCAGGGACAGAGGTGGCAGTGAGACCAGCGGCTGCTCTCACCAGGGAGGCTGCGGAGATCAGGAGGGACAGAGGTGGCAGTGAGACCAGCGGCTGCTGTCACCAGGGAGGCTGCGGAGATCAGGAGGGACAGAGGTGGCAGTGAGACCAGCGGCTGCTGTCACCAGGGAGGCTGCGGAGATCAGGAGGACAGAGGTGGCAGTGAGACCAGCGGCTGCTGTCACCAGGGAGGCTGCGGAGATCAGAAGGGACAGAGGTGGCAGTGAGACCAGCGGCTGCTGTCACCAGGGAGGCTGCGGAGATCAGGAGGGACAGAGGTGGCAGTGAGACCAGCGGCTGCTGTCACCAGGGAGGCTGCGGAGATCAGCAGGGACAGCGGTGGCAGTGAGACCAGCAGCTGCTGTCACCAGGGAGGCTGCGGAGATCAGCAGGGACAGAGGTGGCAGTGAGACCAGCGGCTGCTGTCACCAGGGAGGCTGCGGAGATCAGGAGGGACAGAGGTGGCAGTGAGACCAGCGGCTGCTGTCACCAGGGAGGCTGCGGAGATCAGCAGGGACAGCGGTGGCAGTGAGACCCACGGCTGCTGTCACCAGGGAGGCTGCGGAGATCAGGAGGGACAGAGGTGGCAGTGAGACCAGCGGCTGCTGTCACCAGGGAGGCTGCGGAGATCAGCAGGGACAGAGGTGACAGTGAGACCAGCGGCTGCTGTCACCAGGGAGGCTGCGGAGATCAGCAGGGACAGAGGTGGCAGTGAGACCAGCAGCTGCTGTCACCAGGGAGGCTGCGGAGATCAGCAGGGACAGCGGTGGCAGTGAGACCAGCAGCTGCTGTCACCAGGGAGGCTGCGGAGATCAGCAGGGACAGCGGTGGCAGTGAGACCAGCAGCTGCTGTCACCAGGGAGGCTGCGGAGATCAGCAGGGACAGAGGTGGCAGTGAGACCCGCGGCTGCTGTCACCAGGGAGGCTGCGGAGATCAGGAGGGACAGAGGTGGCAGTGAGACCAGCAGCTGCTGTCACCAGGGAGGCTGCGGAGATCAGGAGGGACAAAGGTGGCAGTGAGACCAGCAGCTGCTGTCACCAGGGAGGCTGCGGAGATCAGGAGGGACAGAGGTGGCAGTGAGACCAGCGGCTGCTGTCAGCAGGGAGGCTGCGGAGATCAGCAGGGACAGAGGTGGCAGTGAGACCAACGGCTGCTGTCAGCAGGGAGGCTGCGGAGATCAGGAGGGACAGAGGTGGTAGTGAGACCCGCGGCTGCTGTCACCAGGGAGGTTGCGGAGATCAGCAGGGACAGAGGTGACAGTGAGACCAGCAGCTGCTGTCACCAGGGAGGCTGCGGAGATCAGGAGGGACAGAGGTGGCAGTGAGGCCAGCAGCTGCTGTCACCAGGGAGGCTGCGGAGATCAGGAGGGACAGAGGTGGCAGTGAGACCAGCGGCTGCTGTCACCAGGGAGGCTGCGGAGATCAGCAGGAACAGAGGTGACAGTGAGACCAGCGGCTGCTGTCACCAGGGAGGCTGCGGAGATCAGGAGGGACAGAGGTGGCAGTGAGACCAGCGGCTGCTGTCACCAGGGAGCCTGCGGAGATCAGCAGGGACAGCGGTGGCAGTGAGACCAGCAGCTGCTGTTACCAGGGAGGCTGCGGAGATCAGCAGGGACAGAGGTGACAGTGAGACCAGCGGCTGCTGTCACCAGGGAAGCTGCGGAGATCAGCAGGGACAGCGGTGGCAGTGAGACCAGCGGCTGCTGTCACCAGGGAGGCTGCGGAGATCAGGAGGGACAGAGGTGGCAGTGAGACCAGCGGCTGCTGTCACCAGGGAGGCTGCGGAGATCAGCAGGGACAGAGGTGGCAGTGAGACCAGCGGCGGAGATCAGGAGGGACAGAGGTGGCAGTGAGACTAGCGGCGGAGATCAGGAGGGACAGAGGTGGCAGTGAGACTAGCGGCGGAGATCAGGAGGGACAGAGGTGGCAGTGAGACCAGCGGCTGCTGTCACCAGGGAGGCTGCGGAGATCAGGAGGGACAGAGGTGGCAGTGAGACTAGCGGCGGAGATCAGGAGGGACAGAGGTGGCAGTGAGACTAGTGGCGGAGATCAGGAGGGACAGAGGTTGCAGTGAGACTAGCGGCGGAGATCAGGAGGGACAGAGGTGGCAGTGAGACTAGCGGCGGAGATCAGGAGGGACAGAGGTGGCAGTGAGATTAGCGGCGGAGATCAGGAGGGACAGAGGTGGCAGTGAGACTAGCGGCGGAGATCAGGAGGGACAGAGGTGGCAGTGAGACTAGCGGCGTAGATCAGGAGGGACAGAGGTGGCAGTGAGACTAGCGGCGGAGATCAGGAGGGACAGAGGTGGCAGTGAGAGCAGCGGCGGAGATCAGGAGGGACAGAGGTGGCAGTGAGACTAGCGGCGGAGATCAGGAGGGACAGAGGTGGCAGTGAGACTAGCGGCGGAGATCAGGAGGGACAGAGGTGGCAGTGAGACCAGCGGCGGAGATCAGGAGGGACAGAGGTGGCAGTGAGAGCAGCGGCGGAGATCAGGAGGGACAGAGGTGGCAGTGAGACCAGCGGCGGAGATCAGGAGGGACAGAGGTGGCAGTGAGACTAGCAGCGGAGATCAGGAGGGACAGAGGTGGCAGTGAGACCAGCGGCTGCTGTCACCAGGGAGGCTGCGGAGATCAGGAGGGACAGAGGTGGCAGTGAGACTAGCGGCGGAGATCAGGAGGGACAGAGGTGGCAGTGAGACTAGCGGCGGAGATCAGGAGGGACAGAGGTGGCAGTTAGACTAGCGGCGGAGATCAGGAGGGACAGAGGTGGCAGTGAGACTAGCGGCGGAGATCAGGAGGGACAGAGGTAGCAGTGAGACTAGCGGCGGAGATCAGGAGGGACAGAGGTGGCAGTGAGACTAGCTGCGGAGATCAGGAGGGACAGAGGTGGCAGTGAGACTAGCGGCGGAGATCAGCAGGGACAGAGGTGGCAGTGAGACCAGCGGCTGCTGTCACCAGGGAGGCTGCGGAGAAAAGGAGGGACAGAGGTGGCAGTGAGACTAGCGGCGGAGATCAGGAGGGACAGAGGTGACAATGAGACCAGCGGCGGAGATCAGGAGGGACAGAGGTGGCAGTGAGACTAGCGGCGGAGATCAGGAGGGACAGAGGTGGCAGTGAGACTAGCGGCGGAGATCAGGAGGGACAGAGGTGGCAGTGAGAGCAGCGGCGGAGATCAGGAGGGACAGAGGTGGCAGTGAGACTAGCGGCGGAGATCAGGAGGGACAGAGGTGGCAGTGAGACTAGCGGCGGACATCAGGAGGGACAGAGGTGGCAGTGAGACTAGCGGCGGAGATCAGGAGGGACAGAGGTGGCAGTGAGACCAGCGGCGGAGATCAGGAGGGACAGAGGTGGCAGTGAGACCAGCGGCGGAGATCAGGAGGGACAGAGGTGGCAGTGAGACCAGCGGCGGAGATCAGGAGGGACAGAGGTGGCAGTGAGACCAGCGGCGGAGATCAGGAGGGACAGAGGTGGCAGTGAGACTAGCAGCGGAGATCAGGAGGGACAGAGGTGGCAGTGAGACCAGCGGCTGCTGTCACCAGGGAGGCTGCGGAGATCAGGAGGGACAGAGGTGGCAGTGAGACTAGCGGCGGAGATCAGGAGGGACAGAGGTGGCAGTGAGACTAGCGGCGGAGATCAGGAGGGACAGAGGTGGCAGTTAGACTAGCGGCGGAGATCAGGAGGGACAGAGGTGGCAGTGAGACTAGCGGCGGAGATCAGGAGGGACAGAGGTAGCAGTGAGACTAGCGGCGGAGATCAGGAGGGACAGAGGTGGCAGTGAGACTAGCTGCGGAGATCAGGAGGGACAGAGGTGGCAGTGAGACTAGCGGCTGAGATCAGCAGGGACAGAGGTGGCAGTGAGACCCGCGGCTGCTGTCACCAGGGAGGCTGCGGAGATCAGGAGGGACAGAGGTGGCAGTGAGGCCAGCAGCTGCTGTCACCAGGGAGGCTGCGGAGATCAGCAGGGACAGAAGTGGCAGTGAGACGAGCGGCTGCTGTCACCAGGGAGGCTGCGGAGATCAGGAGGGACAGAGGTGGCAGTGAGACCAGCAGCTGCTGTCACCAGGGAGGCTGCGGAGATCAGCAGGGACAGCGGTGGCAGTGAGACCCGCGGCTGCTGTCACCAGGGAGGCTGCGGAGATCAGGAGGGACAGAGGTGACAGTGAGACCAGTGGCTGCTGTCACCAGGGAGGCTGCGGAGATCAGGAGGGACAGAGGTGGCAGTGAGACCAGCGGCTGCTGTCACCAGGGAGGCTGCGGAGATCAGCAGGGACAGAGGTGACAGTGAGACTAGCAGCTGCTGTCACCAGGGAGGCTGCGGAGATCAGGAGAGACAGAGGTGACAGTGAGACCAGCGGCTGCTGTCACCAGGGAGGCTGCGGAGATCAGCAGGGACAGAGGTGGCAGTGAGACCAGCGGCTGCTGTCACCAGGGAGGCTGCGGAGATCAGGAGGGACAGAGGTGGCAGTGAGACCAGCGGCTGCTGTCACCAGGGAGGCTGCGGAGATCAGCAGGGACAAAGGTGACAGTGAGACCAGCGGCTGCTGTCACCAGGGAGGCTGCGGAGATCAGGAGGGACAGAGGTGGCAGTGAGACCAGCAGCTGCTGTCACCAGGGAGGCTGCGGAGATCAGCAGGGACAGCGGTGGCAGTGAGACCAGCAGCTGCTGTCACCAGGGAGGCTGCGGAGATCAGCAGGGACAGCGGTGGCAGTGAGACCAGCAGCTGCTGTCACCAGGGAGGCTGCGGAGATCAGGAGGGACAGAGGTGACAGTGAGACCAGCGGCTGCTGTCACCAGGGAGGCTGCAGAGATCAGGAGGGACAGATGTGGCAGTGAGACCAGCAGCTGCTGTCACCAGGGAGGCTGCGGAGATCAGCAGGGACAGCGGTGGCAGTGAGACCAGCAGCTGCTCTCACCAGGGAGGCTGCGGAGATCAGCAGGGACAGAGGTGGCAGTGAGACCAGCGGCTGCTGTCACCAGGGAGGCTGCGGAGATCAGGAGGGACAGAGGTGGCAGTGAGACCAGCGGCTGCTGTCACCAGGGAGGCTGCGGAGATCAGGAGGGACAGAGGTGGCAGTGAGACCAGCGGCTGCTGTCACCAGGGAGGCTGCGGAGATCAGGAGGGACAGAGGTGGCAGTGAGACCAGCGGCTGCTGTCACCAGGGAGGCTGCGGAGATCAGGAGGGACAGAGGTGGCAGTGAGACCAGCGGCTGCTGTCACCAGGGAGGCTGCGGAGATCAGGAGGGACAGAGGTGGCAGTGAGACCAGCAGCTGCTGTCACCAGGGAGGCTGCGGAGATCAGCAGGGACAGCGGT
Source organism: Pseudophryne corroboree (assembly GCF_028390025.1). NCBI lineage: Eukaryota > Metazoa > Chordata > Amphibia > Anura > Myobatrachidae > Pseudophryne > Pseudophryne corroboree. The sequence goes on from NW_026970538.1 coordinate 191,004, forward strand.
GGCAGTGAGACCAGCAGCTGCTGTCACCAGGGAGGCTGCGGAGATCAGGAGGGACAGAGGTGGCAGTGAGACCAGCGGCTGCTGTCACCAGGGAGGCTGCGGAGATCAGCAGGGACAGCGGTGGCAGTGAGACCAGCAGCTGCTGTCACCAGGGAGGCTGCGGAGATCAGGAGGGACAGAGGTGGCAGTGAGACCAGCGGCTGCTGTCACCAGGGAGGCTGCGGAGATCAGGAGGGACAGAGGTGGCAGTGAGACCAGCGGCTGCTGTCACCAGGGAGGCTGCGGAGATCAGCAGGGACAGCGGTGGCAGTGAGACCCGCGGCTGCTGTCACCAGGGAGGCTGCGGAGATCAGGAGGGCCAGAGGTGGCAGTGAGACCCGCGGCTGCTGTCACCAGGGAGGCTGCGGAGATCAGCAGGGACAGAGGTGACAGTGAGACCAGCGGCTGCTGTCACCAGGGAGGCTGCGGAGATCAGCAGGGACAGAGGTGGCAGTGAGACCAGCAGCTGCTGTCACCAGGGAGGCTGCGGAGATCAGCAGGGACAGCGGTGGCAGTGAGACCAGCAGCTGCTGTCACCAGGGAGGCTGCGGAGATCAGCAGGGACAGCGGTGGCAGTGAGACCAGCAGCTGCTGTCACCAGGGAGGCTGCGGAGATCAGGAGGGACAGAGGTGGCAGTGAGACCAGCGGCTGCTGTCACCAGGGAGGCTGCGGAGATCAGCAGGGACAGCGGTGGCAGTGAGACCAGCAGCTGCTGTCACCAGGGAGGCTGCGGAGATCAGCAGGGACAGCGGTGGCAGTGAGACCAGCAGCTGCTGTCACCAGGGAGGCTGCGGAGATCAGGAGGGACAGAGGTGGCAGTGAGACCAGCGGCTGCTGTCACCAGGGAGGCTGCGGAGATCAGCAGGGACAGCGGTGGCAGTGAGACCCGCGGCTGCTGTCACCAGGGAGGCTGCGGAGATCAGGAGGGCCAGAGGTGGCAGTGAGACCCGCGGCTGCTGTCACCAGGGAGGCTGCGGAGATCAGCAGGGACAGAGGTGACAGTGAGACCAGCGGCTGCTGTCACCAGGGAGGCTGCGGAGATCAGCAGGGACAGAGGTGGCAGTGAGACCAGCAGCTGCTGTCACCAGGGAGGCTGCGGAGATCAGCAGGGACAGCGGTGGCAGTGAGACCAGCAGCTGCTGTCACCAGGGAGGCTGCGGAGATCAGCAGGGACAGCGGTGGCAGTGAGACCAGCAGCTGCTGTCACCAGGGAGGCTGCGGAGATCAGCAGGGACAGAGGTGGCAGTGAGACCCGCGGCTGCTGTCACCAGGGAGGCTGCGGAGATCAGGAGGGACAGAGGTGGCAGTGAGACCAGCAGCTGCTGTCACCAGGGAGGCTGCGGAGATCAGGAGGGACAAAGGTGGCAGTGAGACCAGCAGCTGCTGTCACCAGGGAGGCTGCGGAGATCAGGAGGGACAGAGGTGGCAGTGAGACCAGCGGCTGCTGTCAGCAGGGAGGCTGCGGAGATCAGCAGGGACAGAGGTGGCAGTGAGACCAACGGCTGCTGTCAGCAGGGAGGCTGCGGAGATCAGGAGGGACAGAGGTGGTAGTGAGACCCGCGGCTGCTGTCACCAGGTAGGTTGCGGAGATCAGCAGGGACAGAGGTGACAGTGAGACCAGCAGCTGCTGTCACCAGGGAGGCTGCGGAGATCAGGAGGGACAGAGGTGGCAGTGAGGCCAGCAGCTGCTGTTACCAGGGAAGCTATGGAGATCAGGAGGGACAGAGGTGGCAGTGAGACCAGCGGCTGCTGTCACCAGGGAGGCTGCGGAGATCAGCAGGGACAGAGGTGACAGTGAGACCAGCGGCTGCTGTCACCAGGGAGGCTGCGGAGATCAGGAGGGACAGAGGTGGTAGTGAGACCCGCGGCTGCTGTCACCAGGGAGGCTGCGGAGATCAGCAGGGACAGAGGTGACAGTGAGACCAGCGGCTGCTGTCACCAGGGAGGCTGCGGAGATCAGGAGGGACAGAGGTGGCAGTGAGACCAGCGGCTGCTGTCACCAGGGAGGCTGCGGAGATCAGCAGGGACAGCGGTGGCAGTGAGACCAGCAGCTGCTGTCACCAGGGAGGCTGCGGAGATCAGCAGGGACAGAGGTGACAGTGAGACCAGCGGCTGCTGTCACCAGGGAAGCTGCGGAGATCAGCAGGGACAGCGGTGGCAGTGAGACCAGCGGCTGCTGTCACCAGGGAGGCTGCGGAGATCAGGAGGGACAGAGGTGGCAGTGAGACCAGCGGCTGCTGTCACCAGGGAGGCTGCGGAGATCAGCAGGGACAGAGGTGGCAGTGAGACCCGCGGCTGCTGTCACCAGGGAGGCTGCGGAGATCAGCAGGGACAGCGGTGGCAGTGAGACCAGCAGCTGCTATCACCAGGGAGGCTGCGAGATCAGGAGGGACAGAGGTGGCAGTGATACCAGCGGCTGCTGTCACCAGGGAGGCTGCGGAGATCAGGAGGGACAGAGGTGGCAGTGAGACCAGCAGCTGCTGTCACCAGGGAGGCTGCAGAGATCAGCAGGGACAGAGGTGACAGTGAGACCAGCAGCTGCTGTCACCAGGGAGGCTGCGGAGATCAGGAGGGACAGAGGTGGCAGTGAGACCAGCGGCTGCTGTCACCAGGGAGGCTGCGGAGATCAGGAGGGACAGAGGTGGTAGTGAGACCCGCGGCTGCTGTCACCAGGGAGGCTGCGGAGATCAGGAGGGAAAGAGGTGACAGTGAGACCAGCGGCTGCTGTCACCAGGGAGGCTGCGGAGATCAGGAGGGACAGAGGTGGTAGTGAGACCCGCGGCTGCTGTCACCAGGGAGGCTGCGGAGATCAGCAGGGACAGAGGTGGCAGTGAGACCCGCGGCTGCTGTCACCAGGGAGGCTGCAAAGATCAGGAGGGACAGAGGTGGCAGTGAGGCCAGCAGCTGCTGTCACCAGGGAGGCTGCGAGATCAGGAGGGACAGGGGTGGCAGTAAGACCAGCAGGTGCTGTCGCCAGGGAGGCTGCGGAGATCAGGAGGGACAGAGGTGGTAGTGAGACCCGCGGCAGCTGTCACCAGGGAGGCTGCGGAGATCAGCAGGGACAGCGGTGGCAGTGAGACCAGCAGCTGCTGTCAGCAGGGAGGCTGCGGAGATCAGGAGGGACAGGGGTGGCAGTGAGACCAGCGGCTGCTGTCACCAGGGAGGCTGCGGAGATCAGCAGGGACAGAGGTGGCAGTGAGACCCGCGGCTGCTGTCACCAGGGAGGCTGCGGAGATCAGCAGGGACAGCGGTTGCAGTGAGACCAGCAGCTGCTGTCACCAGGGAGGCTGCGAGATCAGGAGAGACAGAGGTGGCAGTGATACCAGCGGCTGCTGTCACCAGGGAGGCTGCGGAGATCAGGAGGGACAGAGGTGGCAGTGAGACCAGCAGCTGCTGTCACCAGGGAGGCTGCGGAGAACAGCAGGGACAGAGGTGGCAGTGAGACCAGCGGCTGCTGTCACCAGGGAGGCTGCGGAGATCAGCAGGGACAGAGGTGGCAGTGAGACTAGCAGCTGCTGTCACCAGGGAGGCTGCGGAGATCAGGAGGGACAGAGGTGACAGTGAGACCAGCGGCTGCTGTCACCAGGGAGGCTGCGGAGATCAGGAGGGACAGAGGTGGCAGTAAAACCAGCGGCTGCTGTCTCCAGGGAGTCTGCGGAGATCAGGAGGGACAGAGGTGGCAGTGAGACCCGCGGCTGCTGTCACCAGGGAGGCTGCGGAGATCAGCAGGGACAGCGGTGGCAATGAGACCAGCAGCTGCTGTCACCAGGGAGGCTGCGGAGATCAGCAGGGACAGCGGTGGCAGTGAGACCAGCGGCTGCTGTCACCAGGGAGGCTGCGGAGATCAGCAGGGACAGAGGTGGCAGTGAGACCCGCGGCTGCTGTCACCAGGGAGGCTGCGGAGATCAGGAGGGACAGAGGTGGCAGTGAGGCCAGCAGCTGCTGTCACCAGGGAGGCTGCGGAGATCAGCAGGGACAGAGGTGGCAGTGAGACCAGCGGCTGCTGTCACCAGGGAGGCTGCGGAGATCAGGAGGGACAGAGGTGGCAGTGAGACCAGCGGCTGCTGTCACCAGGGAGGCTGCGGAGATCAGCAGGGACAGAGGTGACAGTGAGACTAGCAGCTGCTGTCACCAGGGAGGCTGCGGAGATCAGGAGGGACAGAGGTGACAGTGAGACCAGCGGCTGCTGTCACCAGGGAGGCTGCGGAGATCAGGAGGGACAGAGGTGGCAGTGAGACCAGCGGCTGCTGTCACCAGGGAGGCTGCGGAGATCAGGAGGGACAGAGGTGACAGTGAGACCAGCGGCTGCTGTCACCAGGGAGGCTGCGGAGATCAGCAGGGACAGAGGTGGCAGTGAGACCAGCGGCTGCTGTCACCAGGGAGGCTGCGGAGATCAGCAGGGACAGGGGTGGCAGTGAGACCAGAGGCTGCTGTCACCAGGGAGGCTGCAGAGATCAGGAGGGACAGAGGTGGCAGTGAGACCAGCAGCTGCTGTCACCAGGGAGGCTGCGGAGATCAGCAGGGACAGCGGTGGCAGTGAGACCAGCATCTGCTCTCACCAGGGAGGCTGCGGAGATCAGGAGGGACAGAGGTGGCAGTGAGACCAGCGGCTGCTGTCACCAGGGAGGCTGCGGAGATCAGGAGGGACAGAGGTGGCAGTGAGACCAGCGGCTGCTGTCACCAGGGAGGCTGCGGAGATCAGCAGGGACAGCGGTGGCAGTGAGACCCGCGGCTGCTGTCACCAGGGAGGCTGCGGAGATCAGGAGGGACAGAGGTGGCAGTGAGACCAGTGGCTGCTGTCACCAGGGAGGCTGCGGAGATCAGCAGGGACAGAGGTGACAGTGAGACCAGCGGCTGCTGTCACCAGGGAGGCTGCGGAGATCAGGAGGGACAGAGGTGGCAGTGAGACCAGCAGCTGCTGTCACCAGGGAGGCTGCGGAGATCAGCAGGGACAGCGGTGGCAGTGAGACCAGCAGCTGCTGTCACCAGGGAGGCTGCGGAGATCAGCAGGGACAGCGGTGGCAGTGAGACCAGCAGCTGCTGTCACCAGGGAGGCTGCGGAGATCAGGAGGGACAGAGGTGACAGTGAGACCAGCGGCTGCTGTCACCAGGGAGGCTGCAGAGATCAGGAGGGACAGAGGTGGCAGTGAGACCAGCAGCTGCTGTCACCAGGGAGGCTGCGGAGATCAGCAGGGACAGCGGTGGCAGTGAGACCAGCAGCTGCTCTCACCAGGGAGGCTGCGGAGATCAGCAGGGACAGAGGTGGCAGTGAGACCAGCGGCTGCTCTCACCAGGGAGGCTGCGGAGATCAGGAGGGACAGAGGTGGCAGTGAGACCAGCGGCTGCTGTCACCAGGGAGGCTGCGGAGATCAGGAGGGACAGAGGTGGCAGTGAGACCAGCGGCTGCTGTCACCAGGGAGGCTGCGGAGATCAGGAGGACAGAGGTGGCAGTGAGACCAGCGGCTGCTGTCACCAGGGAGGCTGCGGAGATCAGAAGGGACAGAGGTGGCAGTGAGACCAGCGGCTGCTGTCACCAGGGAGGCTGCGGAGATCAGGAGGGACAGAGGTGGCAGTGAGACCAGCGGCTGCTGTCACCAGGGAGGCTGCGGAGATCAGCAGGGACAGCGGTGGCAGTGAGACCAGCAGCTGCTGTCACCAGGGAGGCTGCGGAGATCAGCAGGGACAGAGGTGGCAGTGAGACCAGCGGCTGCTGTCACCAGGGAGGCTGCGGAGATCAGGAGGGACAGAGGTGGCAGTGAGACCAGCGGCTGCTGTCACCAGGGAGGCTGCGGAGATCAGCAGGGACAGCGGTGGCAGTGAGACCCACGGCTGCTGTCACCAGGGAGGCTGCGGAGATCAGGAGGGACAGAGGTGGCAGTGAGACCAGCGGCTGCTGTCACCAGGGAGGCTGCGGAGATCAGCAGGGACAGAGGTGACAGTGAGACCAGCGGCTGCTGTCACCAGGGAGGCTGCGGAGATCAGCAGGGACAGAGGTGGCAGTGAGACCAGCAGCTGCTGTCACCAGGGAGGCTGCGGAGATCAGCAGGGACAGCGGTGGCAGTGAGACCAGCAGCTGCTGTCACCAGGGAGGCTGCGGAGATCAGCAGGGACAGCGGTGGCAGTGAGACCAGCAGCTGCTGTCACCAGGGAGGCTGCGGAGATCAGCAGGGACAGAGGTGGCAGTGAGACCCGCGGCTGCTGTCACCAGGGAGGCTGCGGAGATCAGGAGGGACAGAGGTGGCAGTGAGACCAGCAGCTGCTGTCACCAGGGAGGCTGCGGAGATCAGGAGGGACAAAGGTGGCAGTGAGACCAGCAGCTGCTGTCACCAGGGAGGCTGCGGAGATCAGGAGGGACAGAGGTGGCAGTGAGACCAGCGGCTGCTGTCAGCAGGGAGGCTGCGGAGATCAGCAGGGACAGAGGTGGCAGTGAGACCAACGGCTGCTGTCAGCAGGGAGGCTGCGGAGATCAGGAGGGACAGAGGTGGTAGTGAGACCCGCGGCTGCTGTCACCAGGGAGGTTGCGGAGATCAGCAGGGACAGAGGTGACAGTGAGACCAGCAGCTGCTGTCACCAGGGAGGCTGCGGAGATCAGGAGGGACAGAGGTGGCAGTGAGGCCAGCAGCTGCTGTCACCAGGGAGGCTGCGGAGATCAGGAGGGACAGAGGTGGCAGTGAGACCAGCGGCTGCTGTCACCAGGGAGGCTGCGGAGATCAGCAGGAACAGAGGTGACAGTGAGACCAGCGGCTGCTGTCACCAGGGAGGCTGCGGAGATCAGGAGGGACAGAGGTGGCAGTGAGACCAGCGGCTGCTGTCACCAGGGAGCCTGCGGAGATCAGCAGGGACAGCGGTGGCAGTGAGACCAGCAGCTGCTGTTACCAGGGAGGCTGCGGAGATCAGCAGGGACAGAGGTGACAGTGAGACCAGCGGCTGCTGTCACCAGGGAAGCTGCGGAGATCAGCAGGGACAGCGGTGGCAGTGAGACCAGCGGCTGCTGTCACCAGGGAGGCTGCGGAGATCAGGAGGGACAGAGGTGGCAGTGAGACCAGCGGCTGCTGTCACCAGGGAGGCTGCGGAGATCAGCAGGGACAGAGGTGGCAGTGAGACCAGCGGCGGAGATCAGGAGGGACAGAGGTGGCAGTGAGACTAGCGGCGGAGATCAGGAGGGACAGAGGTGGCAGTGAGACTAGCGGCGGAGATCAGGAGGGACAGAGGTGGCAGTGAGACCAGCGGCTGCTGTCACCAGGGAGGCTGCGGAGATCAGGAGGGACAGAGGTGGCAGTGAGACTAGCGGCGGAGATCAGGAGGGACAGAGGTGGCAGTGAGACTAGTGGCGGAGATCAGGAGGGACAGAGGTTGCAGTGAGACTAGCGGCGGAGATCAGGAGGGACAGAGGTGGCAGTGAGACTAGCGGCGGAGATCAGGAGGGACAGAGGTGGCAGTGAGATTAGCGGCGGAGATCAGGAGGGACAGAGGTGGCAGTGAGACTAGCGGCGGAGATCAGGAGGGACAGAGGTGGCAGTGAGACTAGTGGCGTAGATCAGGAGGGACAGAGGTGGCAGTGAGACTAGCGGCGGAGATCAGGAGGGACAGAGGTGGCAGTGAGAGCAGCGGCGGAGATCAGGAGGGACAGAGGTGGCAGTGAGACTAGCGGCGGAGATCAGGAGGGACAGAGGTGGCAGTGAGACTAGCGGCGGAGATCAGGAGGGACAGAGGTGGCAGTGAGACCAGCGGCGGAGATCAGGAGGGACAGAGGTGGCAGTGAGAGCAGCGGCGGAGATCAGGAGGGACAGAGGTGGCAGTGAGACCAGCGGCGGAGATCAGGAGGGACAGAGGTGGCAGTGAGACTAGCAGCGGAGATCAGGAGGGACAGAGGTGGCAGTGAGACCAGCGGCTGCTGTCACCAGGGAGGCTGCGGAGATCAGGAGGGACAGAGGTGGCAGTGAGACTAGCGGCGGAGATCAGGAGGGACAGAGGTGGCAGTGAGACTAGCGGCGGAGATCAGGAGGGACAGAGGTGGCAGTTAGACTAGCGGCGGAGATCAGGAGGGACAGAGGTGGCAGTGAGACTAGCGGCGGAGATCAGGAGGGACAGAGGTAGCAGTGAGACTAGCGGCGGAGATCAGGAGGGACAGAGGTGGCAGTGAGACTAGCTGCGGAGATCAGGAGGGACAGAGGTGGCAGTGAGACTAGCGGCGGAGATCAGCAGGGACAGAGGTGGCAGTGAGACCAGCGGCTGCTGTCACCAGGGAGGCTGCGGAGAAAAGGAGGGACAGAGGTGGCAGTGAGACTAGCGGCGGAGATCAGGAGGGACAGAGGTGACAATGAGACCAGCGGCGGAGATCAGGAGGGACAGAGGTGGCAGTGAGACTAGCGGCGGAGATCAGGAGGGACAGAGGTGGCAGTGAGACTAGCGGCGGAGATCAGGAGGGACAGAGGTGGCAGTGAGAGCAGCGGCGGAGATCAGGAGGGACAGAGGTGGCAGTGAGACTAGCGGCGGAGATCAGGAGGGACAGAGGTGGCAGTGAGACTAGCGGCGGACATCAGGAGGGACAGAGGTGGCAGTGAGACTAGCGGCGGAGATCAGGAGGGACAGAGGTGGCAGTGAGACCAGCGGCGGAGATCAGGAGGGACAGAGGTGGCAGTGAGACCAGCGGCGGAGATCAGGAGGGACAGAGGTGGCAGTGAGACCAGCGGCGGAGATCAGGAGGGACAGAGGTGGCAGTGAGACCAGCGGCGGAGATCAGGAGGGACAGAGGTGGCAGTGAGACTAGCAGCGGAGATCAGGAGGGACAGAGGTGGCAGTGAGACCAGCGGCTGCTGTCACCAGGGAGGCTGCGGAGATCAGGAGGGACAGAGGTGGCAGTGAGACTAGCGGCGGAGATCAGGAGGGACAGAGGTGGCAGTGAGACTAGCGGCGGAGATCAGGAGGGACAGAGGTGGCAGTTAGACTAGCGGCGGAGATCAGGAGGGACAGAGGTGGCAGTGAGACTAGCGGCGGAGATCAGGAGGGACAGAGGTAGCAGTGAGACTAGCGGCGGAGATCAGGAGGGACAGAGGTGGCAGTGAGACTAGCTGCGGAGATCAGGAGGGACAGAGGTGGCAGTGAGACTAGCGGCTGAGATCAGCAGGGACAGAGGTGGCAGTGAGACCAGCGGCTGCTGTCACCAGGGAGGCTGCGGAGAAAAGGAGGGACAGAGGTGGCAGTGAGACTAGCGGCGGAGATCAGGAGGGACAGAGGTGACAATGAGACCAGCGGCGGAGATCAGGAGGGACAGAGGTGGCAGTGAGACTAGCGGCGGAGATCAGGAGGGACAGAGGTGGCAGTGAGACCAGCGGCGGAGATCAGGAGGAACAGAGGTGGCAGTGAGAGCAGCGGCGGAGATCAGGAGGGACAGAGGTGGCAGTGAGACTAGCGGCGGAGATCAGGAGGGACAGAGGTGGCAGTGAGACTAGCGGCGGAGATCAGGAGGGACAGAGGTGGCAGTGAGATTAGCGGCGGAGATCAGGAGGGACAGAGGTGGCAGTGAGACTAGCGGCGGAGATCAGGAGGGACAGAGGTGGCAGTGAGACTAGCGGCGTAGATCAGGAGGGACAGAGGTGGCAGTGAGACTAGCGGCGGAGATCAGGAGGGACAGAGGTGGCAGTGAGAGCAGCGGCGGAGATCAGGAGGGACAGAGGTGGCAGTGAGACTAGCGGCGGAGATCAGGAGGGACAGAGGTGGCAGTGAGACTAGCGGCGGAGATCAGGAGGGACAGAGGTGGCAGTGAGACCAGCGGCGGAGATCAGGAGGGACAGAGGTGGCAGTGAGAGCAGCGGCGGAGATCAGGAGGGACAGAGGTGGCAGTGAGACCAGCGGCGGAGATCAGGAGGGACAGAGGTGGCAGTGAGACTAGCAGCGGAGATCAGGAGGGACAGAGGTGGCAGTGAGACCAGCGGCTGTTGTCACCAGGGAGGCTGCGGAGATCAGGAGGGACAGAGGTGGCAGTGAGACTAGCGGCGGAGATCAGGAGGGACAGAGGTGGCAGTGAGACTAGCGGCGGAGATCAGGAGGGACAGAGGTGGCAGTTAGACTAGCGGCGGAGATCAGGAGGGACAGAGGTGGCAGTGAGACTAGCGGCGGAGATCAGGAGGGACAGAGGTAGCAGTGAGACTAGCGGCGGAGATCAGGAGGGACAGAGGTGGCAGTGAGACTAGCTGCGGAGATCAGGAGGGACAGAGGTGGCAGTGAGACTAGCGGCGGAGATCAGCAGGGACAGAGGTGGCAGTGAGACCAGCGGCTGCTGTCACCAGGGAGGCTGCGGAGAAAAGGAGGGACAGAGGTGGCAGTGAGACTAGCGGCGGAGATCAGGAGGGACAGAGGTGACAATGAGACCAGCGGCGGAGATCAGGAGGGACAGAGGTGGCTGTGAGACTAGCGGCGGAGATCAGGAGGGACAGAGGTGGCAGTGAGACTAGCGGCGGAGATCAGGAGGGACAGAGGTGGCAGTGAGAGCAGCGGCGGAGATCAGGAGGGACAGAGGTGGCAGTGAGACTAGCGGCGGAGATCAGGAGGGACAGAGGTGGCAGTGAGACTAGCGGCGGACATCAGGAGGGACAGAGGTGGCAGTGAGACTAGCGGCGGAGATCAGGAGGGACAGAGGTGGCAGTGAGACCAGCGGCGGAGATCAGGAGGGACAGAGGTGGCAGTGAGACCAGCGGCGGAGATCAGGAGGGACAGAGGTGGCAGTGAGACCAGCGGCGGAGATCAGGAGGGACAGAGGTGGCAGTGAGACCAGCGGCGGAGATCAGGAGGGACAGAGGTGGCAGTGAGACTAGCAGCGGAGATCAGGAGGGACAGAGGTGGCAGTGAGACCAGCGGCTGCTGTCACCAGGGAGGCTGCGGAGATCAGGAGGGACAGAGGTGGCAGTGAGACTAGCGGCGGAGATCAGGAGGGACAGAGGTGGCAGTGAGACTAGCGGCGGAGATCAGGAGGGACAGAGGTGGCAGTTAGACTAGCGGCGGAGATCAGGAGGGACAGAGGTGGCAGTGAGACTAGCGGCGGAGATCAGGAGGGACAGAGGTAGCAGTGAGACTAGCGGCGGAGATCAGGAGGGACAGAGGTGGCAGTGAGACTAGCTGCGGAGATCAGGAGGGACAGAGGTGGCAGTGAGACTAGCGGCTGAGATCAGCAGGGACAGAGGTGGCAGTGAGACCAGCGGCTGCTGTCACCAGGGAGGCTGCGGAGAAAAGGAGGGACAGAGGTGGCAGTGAGACTAGCGGCGGAGATCAGGAGGGACAGAGGTGACAATGAGACCAGCGGCGGAGATCAGGAGGGACAGAGGTGGCAGTGAGACTAGCGGCGGAGATCAGGAGGGACAGAGGTGGCAGTGAGACCAGCGGCGGAGATCAGGAGGAACAGAGGTGGCAGTGAGAGCAGCGGCGGAGATCAGGAGGGACAGAGGTGGCAGTGAGACTAGCGGCGGAGATCAGGAGGGACAGAGGTGGCAGTGAGACTAGCGGCGGAGATCAGGAGGGACAGAGGTGGCAGTGAGACTAGCGGCGGAGATCAGGAGGGACAGAGGTGGCAGTGAGACCAGCGGCGGAGATCAGGAGGGACAGAGGTGGCAGTGAGAGCAGCGGCGGAGATCAGGAGGGACAGAGGTGGCAGTGAGAGCAGCGGCGGAGATCAGGAGGGACAGAGGTGGCAGTGAGAGCAGCGGCGGAGATCAGGAGGGACAGAGGTGGCAGTGAGACCAGCGGCGGAGATCAGGAGGGACAGAGGTGGCAGTGAGACTAGCGGCGGAGATCAGGAGGGACAGAGGTGGCAGTGAGACTAGCGGCGGAGATCAGGAGGGACAGAGGTGGCAGTGAGACTAGCGGCGGAGATCAGCAGGGACAGAGGTGGCAGTGAGACTAGCGGCTGCTGTCACCAGGGAGGCTGCGGAGATCAGGAGGGACAGGGGTGGCAGTGAGACTAGCGGCGGAGATCAGGAGGGACAGAGGTGGCAGTGAGACTAGCGGCGGAGATCAGGAGGGACAGAGGTGGCAGTGAGACTAGCGGCGGAGATCAGCAGGGACAGAGGTGGCAGTGAGACTAGCTGCGGAGATCAGGAGGGACAGAGGTGGCAGTGAGACCAGCAGCGGAGATCAGGAGGGACAGAGGTGACAGTGAGACTAGCGTCTGCTTTCACCAGGGAGGCTGCGGAGATCAGGAGGGACAGAGGTGGCAGTGAGACCAGCGGCGGAGATCAGGAGGGACAGAGGTGGCAGTGAGACTAGCGGCGGAGATCAGGAGGGACAGAGGTAGCAGTGAGACTAGCGGCGGAGATCAGGAGGGACAGAGGTGGCAGTGAGACTAGCTGCGGAGATCAGGAGGGACAGAGGTGACAGTGGGACCAGCGGCGGAGATCAGGAGGGACAGAGGTGGCAGTGAGACCAGCGGCGGAGATCAGGAGGGACAGAGGTGGCAGTGAGACTAGCAGCGGAGATCAGGAGGGACAGAGGTGGCAGTGAGACCAGCGGCTGCTGTCACCAGGGAGGCTGCGGAGATCAGGAGGGACAGAGGTGGCAGTGAGACTAGCGGCGGAGATCAGGAGGGACAGAGGTGGCAGTGAGACTAGCGGCGGAGATCAGGAGGGACAGAGGTGGCAGTTAGACTAGCGGCGGAGATCAGGAGGGACAGAGGTGGCAGTGAGACTAGCGGCGGAGATCAGGAGGGACAGAGGTAGCAGTGAGACTAGCGGCGGAGATCAGGAGGGACAGAGGTGGCAGTGAGACTAGCTGCGGAGATCAGGAGGGACAGAGGTGGCAGTGAGACTAGCGGCTGAGATCAGCAGGGACAGAGGTGGCAGTGAGACCAGCGGCTGCTGTCACCAGGGAGGCTGCGGAGAAAAGGAGGGACAGAGGTGGCAGTGAGACTAGCGGCGGAGATCAGGAGGGACAGAGGTGACAATGAGACCAGCGGCGGAGATCAGGAGGGACAGAGGTGGCAGTGAGACTAGCGGCGGAGATCAGGAGGGACAGAGGTGGCAGTGAGACCAGCGGCGGAGATCAGGAGGAACAGAGGTGGCAGTGAGAGCAGCGGCGGAGATCAGGAGGGACAGAGGTGGCAGTGAGACTAGCGGCGGAGATCAGGAGGGACAGAGGTGGCAGTGAGACTAGCGGCGGAGATCAGGAGGGACAGAGGTGGCAGTGAGATTAGCGGCGGAGATCAGGAGGGACAGAGGTGGCAGTGAGACTAGCGGCGGAGATCAGGAGGGACAGAGGTGGCAGTGAGACTAGCGGCGTAGATCAGGAGGGACAGAGGTGGCAGTGAGACTAGCGGCGGAGATCAGGAGGGACAGAGGTGGCAGTGAGAGCAGCGGCGGAGATCAGGAGGGACAGAGGTGGCAGTGAGACTAGCGGCGGAGATCAGGAGGGACAGAGGTGGCAGTGAGACCAGCGGCGGAGATCAGGAGGGACAGAGGTGGCAGTGAGAGCAGCGGCGGAGATCAGGAGGGACAGAGGTGGCAGTGAGACCAGCGGCGGAGATCAGGAGGGACAGAGGTGGCAGTGAGACTAGCAGCGGAGATCAGGAGGGACAGAGGTGGCAGTGAGACCAGCGGCTGCTGTCACCAGGGAGGCTGCGGAGATCAGGAGGGACAGAGGTGGCAGTGAGACTAGCGGCGGAGATCAGGAGGGACAGAGGTGGCAGTGAGACTAGCGGCGGAGATCAGGAGGGACAGAGGTGGCAGTTAGACTAGCGGCGGAGATCAGGAGGGACAGAGGTGGCAGTGAGACTAGCGGCGGAGATCAGGAGGGACAGAGGTAGCAGTGAGACTAGCGGCGGAGATCAGGAGGGACAGAGGTGGCAGTGAGACTAGCTGCGGAGATCAGGAGGGACAGAGGTGGCAGTGAGACTAGCGGCGGAGATCAGCAGGGACAGAGGTGGCAGTGAGACCAGCGGCTGCTGTCACCAGGGAGGCTGCGGAGAAAAGGAGGGACAGAGGTGGCAGTGAGACTAGCGGCGGAGATCAGGAGGGACAGAGGTGACAATGAGACCAGCGGCGGAGATCAGGAGGGACAGAGGTGGCTGTGAGACTAGCGGCGGAGATCAGGAGGGACAGAGGTGGCAGTGAGACTAGCGGCGGAGATCAGGAGGGACAGAGGTGGCAGTGAGAGCAGCGGCGGAGATCAGGAGGGACAGAGGTGGCAGTGAGACTAGCGGCGGAGATCAGGAGGGACAGAGGTGGCAGTGAGACTAGCGGCGGACATCAGGAGGGACAGAGGTGGCAGTGAGACTAGCGGCGGAGATCAGGAGGGACAGAGGTGGCAGTGAGACCAGCGGCGGAGATCAGGAGGGACAGAGGTGGCAGTGAGACCAGCGGCGGAGATCAGGAGGGACAGAGGTGGCAGTGAGACCAGCGGCGGAGATCAGGAGGGACAGAGGTGGCAGTGAGACCAGCGGCGGAGATCAGGAGGGACAGAGGTGGCAGTGAGACTAGCAGCGGAGATCAGGAGGGACAGAGGTGGCAGTGAGACCAGCGGCTGCTGTCACCAGGGAGGCTGCGGAGATCAGGAGGGACAGAGGTGGCAGTGAGACTAGCGGCGGAGATCAGGAGGGACAGAGGTGGCAGTGAGACTAGCGGCGGAGATCAGGAGGGACAGAGGTGGCAGTTAGACTAGCGGCGGAGATCAGGAGGGACAGAGGTGGCAGTGAGACTAGCGGCGGAGATCAGGAGGGACAGAGGTAGCAGTGAGACTAGCGGCGGAGATCAGGAGGGACAGAGGTGGCAGTGAGACTAGCTGCGGAGATCAGGAGGGACAGAGGTGGCAGTGAGACTAGCGGCTGAGATCAGCAGGGACAGAGGTGGCAGTGAGACCAGCGGCTGCTGTCACCAGGGAGGCTGCGGAGAAAAGGAGGGACAGAGGTGGCAGTGAGACTAGCGGCGGAGATCAGGAGGGACAGAGGTGACAATGAGACCAGCGGCGGAGATCAGGAGGGACAGAGGTGGCAGTGAGACTAGCGGCGGAGATCAGGAGGGACAGAGGTGGCAGTGAGACCAGCGGCGGAGATCAGGAGGAACAGAAGAGGTGGCAGTGAGAGCAGCGGCGGAGATCAGGAGGGACAGAGGTGGCAGTGAGACTAGCGGCGGAGATCAGGAGGGACAGAGGTGGCAGTGAGACTAGCGGCGGAGATCAGGAGGGACAGAGGTGGCAGTGAGACTAGCGGCGGAGATCAGGAGGGACAGAGGTGGCAGTGAGACCAGCGGCGGAGATCAGGAGGGACAGAGGTGGCAGTGAGAGCAGCGGCGGAGATCAGGAGGGACAGAGGTGGCAGTGAGAGCAGCGGCGGAGATCAGGAGGGACAGAGGTGGCAGTGAGAGCAGCGGCGGAGATCAGGAGGGACAGAGGTGGCAGTGAGACCAGCGGCGGAGATCAGGAGGGACAGAGGTGGCAGTGAGACTAGCGGCGGAGATCAGGAGGGACAGAGGTGGCAGTGAGACTAGCGGCGGAGATCAGGAGGGACAGAGGTGGCAGTGAGACTAGCGGCGGAGATCAGCAGGGACAGAGGTGGCAGTGAGACTAGCGGCTGCTGTCACCAGGGAGGCTGCGGAGATCAGGAGGGACAGGGGTGGCAGTGAGACTAGCGGCGGAGATCAGGAGGGACAGAGGTGGCAGTGAGACTAGCGGCGGAGATCAGGAGGGACAGAGGTGGCAGTGAGACTAGCGGCGGAGATCAGCAGGGACAGAGGTGGCAGTGAGACTAGCTGCGGAGATCAGGAGGGACAGAGGTGGCAGTGAGACCAGCAGCGGAGATCAGGAGGGACAGAGGTGACAGTGAGACTAGCGTCTGCTTTCACCAGGGAGGCTGCGGAGATCAGGAGGGACAGAGGTGGCAGTGAGACCAGCGGCGGAGATCAGGAGGGACAGAGGTGGCAGTGAGACTAGCGGCGGAGATCAGGAGGGACAGAGGTAGCAGTGAGACTAGCGGCGGAGATCAGGAGGGACAGAGGTGGCAGTGAGACTAGCGGCGGAGATCAGCAGGGACAGAGGTGGCAGTGAGACTAGCTGCGGAGATCAGCAGGGACAGAGGTGGCAGTGAGACTAGCTGCGGAGATCAGGAGGGACAGAGGTGGCAGTGAGACTAGCTGCGGAGATCAGCAGGGACAGAGGTGGCAGTGAGACCAGCGGCGGAGATCAGCAGGGACAGAGGTGGCAGTGAGACTAGCTGCGGAGATCAGGAGGGACAGAGGTGGCAGTGAGACTAGCGGCGGAGATCAGGAGGGACAGAGGTGACAGTGGGACCAGCGGCGGAGATCAGGAGGGACAGAGGTGGCAGTGAGACTAGTGGCGGAGATCAGGAGGGACAGAGGTGGCAGTGAGACTAGCGGCGGAGATCAGGAGGGACAGAGGTGGCAGTGAGACTAGCGGCGGAGATCAGGAGGGACAGAGGTGGCAGTGAGACTAGCGGCGGAGATCAGGAGGGACAGAGGTGGCAGTGAGACTAGCGGCGGAGATCAGGAGGGACAGAGGTGGCAGTGAGACTAGCGGCGGAGATCAGGAGGGACAGAGGTGGCAGTGAGACTAGCTGCGGAGATCAGGAGGGACAGAGGTGGCAGTGAGACTAGCGGCGGAGATCAGGAGGGACAGAGGTGGCAGTGAGACTAGCGGCGGAGATCAGGAGGGACAGAGGTGGCAGTGAGACTAGCGGCGGAGATCAGGAGGGACAGAGGTGGCAGTGAGACTAGCGGCGGAGATCAGGAGGGACAGAGGTGGCAGTGAGATTAGCGGCGGAGATCAGGAGGGACAGAGGTGGCAGTGAGACTAGCGGCGGAGATCAGGAGGGACAGAGGTGGCAGTGAGACTAGCGGCGGAGATCAGGAGGGACAGAGGTGGCAGTGAGACTAGCGGCGGAGATCAGGAGGGACAGAGGTGGCAGTGAGACTAGCGGTGGAGATCAGCAGGGACAGAGGTGGCAGTGAGACTAGCAGCGGGACGGAGATGGTGCCCAGTCCCTGGAGTGATGGCAGCACTGCCTGTGTCATATGTGTGAGGGGGTGACAGGCACCTGGCAGGTAAGGGCTACGTCTGGTAGTCAGCCTCTGTCCTCACCGGAACACTATAGCGTGTTGTATACCAAGCATTGCGCTGGTATTTATATACTCCACCCCTGGCGTATCACGCTCATCATCCATCACTCATACTCCTCCATGTCTGTGTCTCGGTATCTCCTGTAACCATCTGCAAATACTGCAGGTAATATTGGCAGGAATATACCGTGTTAGCGGATGGTCTGTTCTGGCTGAATCTGGAATACGTGGAAAAGATCTGTGTAGGAGTTTGGGCACGGTTATGGAAGCGCCCGTTGAGCAACCCTTTGTATAGCTGTGTTTCACATGCAACAATGAAAACACTATTGAACGCCACCATATCTAACTTAAGGACTTTTGTAGAAGTGGAAACGGACTCGTCCTAGAAGTGGGGTCATCATACTGAATAATAAACAGGTGTATTGCCTGCAGTACATCCTGACTCCCCTTATGTACTCATGTAAGATACCGGGGGTGTAGTTACGTTACCGCCGGCTACATCCCGCCCCCCGCTAAATCCCGACAGTTGGCGAGAACTATTTCCACTCGTCCACGCCAGCCATAGCGTGGGAATAGATCCTGTGGCGAGCGCAGCGAGGGGTATCCCGGCCGCCGGTGAATCTTACTGATCCCGTGGAATGTATTACTAGGCGTGTCCTGGGAAGAGGGCGGAGGGTTCCATCAATCAGCGCACGTCTGCGCCACTACTGATTGGCAGAAGTTTTTTCCTTGGTAAAACTACTTTGAGGAAACTGCTTTTTGGCCTCGTTCCAACTCTGACACCTGGACGCTACTCGTGAAGTACAACATCGGGGGCAATTCACACCTGAGCGCTCACCAGCGGTTTTTCTCAGCCTACGATCAGGTCAGAACTGCGCACGAGTATGCACCACAATGCGCAACTGCGTCACACAGGTACATAGCGGATCGTCGCTCAGCGATGGGTTTGTGCGACGGATCCGTTCGCACGGCGATCGCAAGGAGATTGACAGGAAGAGGGCGTTTGTGGGTGTCAACTGACCGTTTTCTGGGAGTGGTTGGAAAAACGCATGCGTGTCCAAGTGTTTGCAGGGCGGGTGTCTGACGTCAGTTCCGGGCCCGGACAGGCTGATGTGATCGCAGCGGCTGAGTAAGTCCTGGGCTGCGCAGAGACTGCACAAACTATTTTTGTACCGCTCGGCTACAGATGCGATCGCACACTTGCACAGCTAAAATACACTCCCCTATGGGCGGCGACTATGCAAACGCAGGACTGTAAAAAAAACCTAGCGAGCAATCAGGTCTGAATTAGGCCCATAGTCTGAGTTAAAAACTAGTACAGATTACGAAAGGGGGCGTGGCCTCATGTAAAGGGGCGTGTCCCTGCAGCGCTGCTATACAGATCTATAGAAAACTGGACACAATACACCCGGTACAAAGCCCCTGTTTGCTGGTACTGACCAGAAAAAAACGGTACTGTACCGGCTAAGACGGTACAGCTGGAGGGTGGGGTATACTGCTGGACATCGTGAGGAGAAAACACTCCCTGGAAACTGATTGTTTTTAGTCTGTCCTCTATGGCTCCTGTACTCCCTCCTGGGCACTCTCCCTAGCTGGACCTCAATGACTTGGCCGTGAGTTTCTACCTGACGCCGCCACGCCCCTCTGGCCGCTGAACCACCATCTCCGCACCACTATTCCCAGGAGCTGGGGCACATACCAGATTCCGTTATAATTCCGCTAAATCTGAGACATAGAGAATCTCTACCCTAACGCTCACCCGAACCTAAGCATCACCCTAAATATTAATCCTAATACCCTACCCCCAAACCATAACCCTGCACCTAATACCCTAACCCAAACCTCTCCCTAACCATAACCCCTGCACCTAATACCCTAACCTCTCCCTAACCATAACCCCTGCACCTAATACCCTAACCCAAACCTCTCCCTAACCATAACCCCTGCACCTAATACCCTAACCTCTCCCTAACCATAACCCCTGCACCTAATACCCTAACCTCTCCCTAACCATAACCCCTGCACCTAATACCCTAACCTCTCCCTAACCATAACCCCTGCACCTAATACCCTAACCTCTCCCTAACCATAACCCCTGCACCTAATACCCTAACCTCTCCCTAACCATAACCTCTGCACCTAATACCCTAACCTCAAACCTCTCCCTAACCATAACCCCTGCACCTAATACCCTAACCTCAAATCTCTCCCTAACCACAACCCCTGCACCTAATACCCTAACCTCAAATCTCTCCCTAACCATAACCCCTGCACCTAATACCCTAACCTCTCCCTAACCATAACCTCTGCACCTAATACCCTAACCTCAAACCTCTCCCTAACCATAACCCCTGCACCTAATACCCTAACCTCAAATCTCTCCCTAACCACAACCCCTGCACCTAATACCCTAACCTCAAATCTCTCCCTAACCATAACCCCTGCACCTAATACCCTAACCTCTCCCTAACCATAACCTCTGCACCTAATACCCTAACCTCAAACCTCTCCCTAACCATAACCCCTGCACCTAATACCCTAACCTCAAATCTCTCCCTAACCACAACCCCTGCACCTAATACCCTAACCTCAAATCTCTCCCTAACCATAACCCCTGCACCTAATACCCTAACCTCAAATCTCTCCCTAACCATAACCCCTGCACCTAATACCCTAACCTCAAATCTCTCCCTAACCACAACCCCTGCACCTAATACCCTAACCTCAAATCTCTCCCTAACCATAACCCCTGCACCTAATACCCTAACCTCTCCCTAACCATAACCTCTGCACCTAATACCCTAACCTCAAACCTCTCCCTAACCATAACCCCTGCACCTAATACCCTAACCTAAACCTCTCCCTAACCATAACCCCTGCACCTAATACCCTAACCCAAACCTCTCCCTAACCATAACCCCTGCACCTAATACCATAACCCAAACCTCTCCCTAACCATAACCTCTGCACCTAATACCCTAACCTAAACCTCTCCCTAACCATAACCCCTGCACCTAATACCCTAACCTCAAATCTCTCCCTAACCACAACCCCTGCACCTAATACCCTAACCTCAAATCTCTCCCTAACCACAACCCCTGCACCTAATACCCTAACCTCTCCCTAACCATAACCCCTGCACCTAATACCCTAACCCAAGCCTCTCCCTAACCATAACCCCTGTACCTAATACCCTAACCCAAATCTCTCGAGAATATGCTTCTGAAATCATCATTCGAAGCCATCTTGCTAGCATCTGTTTAGTAGCAGGCCATCCCCTCTTGTGAAATCCGTAGAGAATGAAGAGAGAATCTGTCTTTCTGATGGCACTGGTAGATCCTTAATGTCCGGACTACGTCCAGCGATGCATCTCCCGCAGAAAATCCCAATTCCTGAAAAACCGGGACTATAATTTCTTCATTAAGGTGGAATCTAGACCCCACCTTAGGAAGATACCCAGACCTAGTTCTGAGAACTACTTTATCTGGATAAACATCAGACAAGGAGATTAACATGACAGCGCTCCTAAATCTGACACTCTTCTAGCTGATGCCATAGTTAGCAGAAAGAGAACTTTAGCTGTCAACCATTTAAAATCCACTTTAGTGGTTTAAACCGAGCAACTTGAAGGGCTTTGAGGACTAGACTTTGGTCCCCAGACACTGTAGTAGGAACAAAAGGAGGTTGAATGCGCAGCATTCCCTGGAAAAAGTGTGCACATCCTGCAATTTAGCAATTTTCTTTCGGAACCATACAGTCAATGCTGACACTTGCATTCTTAAGGTAGCCGCCTCTAACCTTTATCCATTCCTGCCTGAAGAAATGCCAGAACCCTGGAAAGTTTTCGGGTCCATACCTCTTCCATTGCACCAAATTGCTATATTTGGTGATAAATAAAAGTTAAGGAAGTTTTCCTTGCTCTGAGCATCTGTGAGAATCCTCTGGACTTCAGGATATAGATTTCAAGAGCCACGCTGTCAAGACAGTTGATCCAGATATCTGTGATAACAAGGACCCTGTCTTAGTAGATCTGGGCGTAGCGGAAACAGAAATGGCATTTGACATTTTCTGCGGATCCGTGTACCAATGCCTTCTGGGCCAAGCCGGGGCTTATTAGAATCCCGGCCTCCTTGTTGTATTTTCCTCACTATCCTGGGTAGCAGGATGATTTGAGAAAACACATAAGTGAAATGAAATTCCCATTAAAAAAACGTCCACAAAGATCACTCCCTGATCCTTTGTTCCTGACCCAATTATGGGCTCTTTGTTGTTCAGATGGGACTCCATGAGATCTATCTCTGGCCAACCCCACTTGTCTACCTGAGTCTGAAACGACTTTAGGGTGTAAAGCCCATTCGCTTACGTGAATGGCGTATCGACTGAGAAAATCTGCTCTTCAATTTAGGACCCCAGGAACAAACACTGCGGACAAGGCTGGAAGATGGAGTTCTGAACACTTTAGTATGTGACTTACGTCCTTCCTTGCTGTTTAGCTGCGTGTTCCTCTCTGAAAGTTGAGGTACACTACTGCCATTTCCTTGTCCTTGCGGATCTGGACCGGTTTTCCTTTAGGAGTGTCCCGTGCCTGAATCAGGACCCAGTATATGGCCCGAAGAGCTAACAGGTTTATTAGCAGGCAACTTTCTTCTGTGGCCCATAGTCCCCGGAATCATAATCTTCCGGACAATGGCCCCCACAACCCTGAAGACTGGTATTTGTTGTCAGGATCTCCCAACCTGATATCCAAAAAGGTGTCCTCTGGTCTAGATGGAATGTCTGTAGCCCCCAGGCTACTGACTTTCTTACCTTTTCTGCCAGTACCACATACTTGTTTGTTATAGGGACAGCACCTGGTGTTCCCAGGTGTTCTCCCATCCAAGTACTAACCAGGCCCCACACTGCTTAGCTTGCAAGAACAGGTGAGATTGGGCATATCCAGTGTGGTATGGCTGTAGATGGTTATTGTCCATCTGGCCCACCTACACCACCTGGTATTCACAGATGGTCTCTTATCAGAGAGTTTAACCAGCCCAACCTTAACTTCCAACATCAAATGAGATTGGGCATCCAGTGTGATGCGGCTGTAAATGGAAATAGATGCTGGAGAGATCCTGAGTGGAATTGTGCACACTCCACCATGTCTACTCACCATCAAACCCATCATTCGCATTGCTGCATGAATTGATATTGTTTATGTAATAACTCCTCTAAGTTTACCTTGGATATCTTGTTCCGAGGTAACTATTTTCTGCAGACTTGAATTCAGTACAGCCCCACCGTGAGTCATCTGTTGTTACAAAACCAGAGATGATTTTTCCAATTTATGAACCACCCGTGCCTCTGTAGACAAGTTATTTTGTAGATGGCACAGAAACTTTTCCTGTATTTGTGCCAGGATAAAAAAGGTGGTCAAGGTATGGCAATTTCCTTATCCCCTGCTAGCGGAGATAAACTGCCATAATCATTTTGGTAAATACTCTGGGGCTGTGGCTAACCCAAGGGGTAAGGTCTAAACTGAAATGTTGCTGAAGGATGGTAAACCTGGAGATACCACTGATGGACAGTGCTATAGGAGCCTGAAGGTAAGACTCATGACTTATCCAGGAATACTATGTAGTGTACTGGCTCCCCACCAAACTATGGAGTGCCATGTCTCCATGTGAACCATGGTACCCAAATTTATCTGTTTAGACTTTTTGAAATTGAGAATGGGGCAAGGGATCGTTTTTGACCCAGGTGGGAATAAGCCCCCGCTTGTGCATGGGTTACTGGAATGACTATTCCTGACAAAAACATTTTCTGAATTGCTTCATGCAAATTCCTCGCCTACACCTCTACCCGAGATGGGCTGAAACAGAAGAACCTTGCAAGAGGATGGTTCTAGAAGGGAAAGTATAACCTAGAGATACCGCTTCTTGCACCCAGGCATCTGTTTGTAGACTGCTACCAGATCTGTGCAAACTTATCCTTTTAGAGTCCTCCAGACGGAGGTCCGCACCATCATGCTGATGGCTTATCCTCTGGTTTGGAAGTTGGCTTTATGACCGACAAGGCCGAAACCGGACCCCTAGGTTTGGGGTTATATGTGGAAGAAAACGTGACCTTCTTGGAGTCTGTTTCTGACTCCAGAATAACTGTTAACTCCTTCCCAAACAGAAACTTCCAGCCAAGACAAAGTTTCCAGAACCTTCTTAGATTCTGAATCAGCTTTCCATGTATGTTAGCCAAACTGCTCTGCAAACAGCTATTGTTATCGCTGATGCCCTAGAACATTAGTGTCCATATGAGCTACAGTATATGGGATCCTTGCTCACTTGCAGGCGCTAAAAACCTGTCTTCCAGTACCTCAGCCCCAATGTGCCTACAGCACCTGCTATTTCAAGGTGGTCTCCCCTCCAAGAACTAACCAGGCCCAACACTGCTTAGCTTCCAAGATTTAGTGAGATTGGGCCTATCCAGTGTGGTGTAGCCGTAGATTGCAAGGTGAAGTCATGGCTGGTCTTATGACTGCCCCAGACAAAGGGAATATGTTCTTTTTTTGAAAACCATTCCTCTTTTGATGGCAGAGGCCATATAGATTTTTGCACTATCAATGACATGCATATATATTTTGGGAGGCACTTCCCTATTTTAAACAGTTCCCAGCTGGAAAAAGATATTGGAATCCCATTTACCGGGTATTCTACTTTATTGGGTGTAACCCAAACCTTTTTCCTGAATTCTGCCCTCGCGAGAGGGCCTTTGGGACGTTTAAACACAGGTGCCTTATTTTACCCCAGGCTCTGCTGCCTTTATTGACAAACTAGCCTTTTTTTGCTCTCATTTATCAGCTTATTCATTTAGCTGATACCTTTTACCTGTTCTTCGTATGCTGAAGTAGAGTATATAGAGCTTTCATCGTCTGATGATTATCATGTGTAGCCTGTGAAGTCGATGATTTATTTACATTCAGTTCATCAGCTTGTCTTATTGGTGAAGCTGTTGGGGATATACCGCAAGTAGTGAGCTGCATGGGTTAATAGTGTAAGAATTAACATTTCAGCTAAACTGGACAAGGTCTGTGCAAACATCGCCCCAATGGGTCTATCTATACCTGATGTAGATCAGGGAAGTATTATGCTAAACAGCAAATCATTATTAAACATAAACCATCCTGTACCGATCATAGAGGATAATACAGTTTTTTGCAAAACAACAATATATGAGTGTTGGTGTTCCTGTAAGTGTACCCTCGTCACATTTGCAGCTCTTAGACATGATAATCAGCACTTTCACAGTGTACTACACAATTTGTGACTGTAACACTTTTTCCTAAAGTGATATCATGTGTGACCCTTACCCATGCACCTGCATTGAGGATCAGAAGAACAACCGACAATCATTTATATTAAGTCAGCATCACACTAGCAGTCAGTCACATGTTATATATTAGTCATATGAGCATATTATCAACTACAAACACATCTCAAAGTATGTGGGAGTATATATTACTGAATTCTGTTCTATACAGATCTTTAACGTATTCAGACGCATTGCGAAGAAAACCACAGTAATGTACACAGACTCATATGCAATAGGCACTTAAACTTAACTATTCATACTAACAAAAGTAAATAGAAATTTAGTGCTTTATAACCCTTACTCTGTAGAGTGGGATACAGGGAGACTTATCCCACTTCCAGGATCAGTCAATACGTTAGCGAACGCTGAGTGGATCCAGACGCTACTAGTGTACACTGCCGCTCCGGGAACTTTTAGTGAACACAGACGCTCAGTGAACGCACTGTGCATGCAGACGCACCGGTCTGCGACCTGGTCTCCTCACGGTAACGCTTAGTGTACACAGACGCAGTGTCCTGTGCTGCGACCGAGTTCCCTCGTGGTAGCGTCTGAGACGGAAGTGAGGCAACAGTTCATGGCGGGAGACGCGCGGAAACTGGTCATGAACTGGGGGGAGGGGCGATCAGGAGAGCGTCTGACTCCCCACCGCTGACATCAACCCTAGTGATCGCAGCCTCAAACTAATCCTGCCGCCTTATGATCCCTAAAGCCTAGCGCTGGAGCACCCGTGGTGGCGGCGCGCCAACTACTGTTTGGTAGTCTCCTCCCAAAACAGTGCGTCTGTGTCCGTATTCCCCTTCTAAGCGGAACCGATGCCTTAACCTTCTCCCCGTGCTCCGGCCACAGCCTGGTAACATCTGCTGGACCTGCTAGTATATCTGACGCAGACGCCCGTCGAGACAGCACTTGTACCGTGGGTAAGCATTATTGCGACGCGGCGGAGAGTTGTTGGAGCGACTCTTTCCAATATGCGTGCAAGACGCTGTTAGGAAAGATCACTCAGAAAACATAGTAAGACTATAAAAATAAATTAATAAAGCTTAGGGCTGCCAAACACAGCAGCCCTGTGACCATGGTCCGGCTCCTGCCGCACCAAACAAAAAAGTGATTTGCCTGAGTCAGTGGGCGGGATTATATGGACGAACCCGTTGCATCCTGGGAGGACTGAAAGCTTGTGATCGTTTGGTGCCAATCCGCTGTCGCTCCATCATATCCCAATGTTATCCTGTGGATAACCTGTGGACCCTGCCGGAGAAAAAAGTTTTATATTGATAAATTTGCAGCCGTCCGCAACTACATTCACAACATTGACACAGATTCGGGAAACATCAACTCCCTCCCAAGTGAGTCGATGGTCACTCAGAGCTGCCGACACAACTGGGGCGCCAGAGATGCGATTCCTGCGTAAGGATCGCAGTCGGTGGCTGAAACATGCCCTGAAAACGGTCCTGACGCGCCTGTGTTATTGCCGCCGCTCCCCATAGCATCCCCCATAAATCCGCTCCCTGTCAATCACTTGCGACTGAATTTTCACTGCGAGTGTAATTACACATCAATCGCTGTGCGTGAAGAGTTTATCGATAATCGCTCAATTGTGAAAACATCGGCAGAGTGTACCACTCTTAATCAGGACCTTAGTGCGCCATGGGTTATGGAAAATCTTTGAAGCCTGTCCCTATGATTTCCACGATTTGCTTTGAATGTTCTTTGCTGTTTGATCTTCATGATGAAGCTCTTACCTAGAAATTCATTAACTTCAGATCCTCTCACAGACAAGATTCTTTAATGTCAAATAATTCAAACACTTTAATTGTACAATGATTTCACCACTGGTTTTAGGTGTGATTATTTAGTTTATTTTCGTGTTTGTTATTTGGAATTAAGATTTGTGGTTTTTCTTTTGCTGATATGAATCAGTATTTTGTGCTGCTGCATGGTAGGAATCCTGGAAGAATACAAAAACACACAATAACATTATAATGTACAGGTGTAGTACACAGGTAAAGGTAAGTGTCTGCTAGACATGTTGTGTTCTCGCCTTGCCAGGTGGTACGTGACCTGGTGATATATATATATATATCCTGATAAACAACGCAGAATGTACAAACAACTAAACTATAAATAAGGTTCCCTATTTCTGCTGCATTTTATCAGAGGTTCAGGGTCATAGAGCCGTGTGCAGAGCATTGGGTGCTGTGTGAGAGAGGGATAGTCTGCAGGGGATGGGGCACTTACCCCTCTATGTGCTGGCCTCACTGACATATAACATGGGATGCATAGAATGTGGTGTGACCCATGTGCCCCACTGGATGAACCACCCACAGCTGTAACATTACATAATAGTGACCCAGGCACACCCCCGCCCCTCCCAACCCCCGGGGAATAAAAGGAGATAGGCTGCAGCAGAGACAGAACCTACCAGAAAACTGTAAGTTACGCAGGAAACTCTACTGCCCAAATACCATGTGTTATGTGTCCCCCTCCCCTGCCCAAATACCCTGTGTCCCCCTCCCCTGCCCCAATACCCTGTGTCCCCCTCCCCTGCCCCCCTGCCCCAATACCCTGTGTCCCCCTCCCCTGCCCCAATACCCTGTACCCCCCTCCCTTGTCCCCCTCCCCTGCCCCAGTATCCTGTGTCCCCTTCTTCTGCCCCAATACCCTGTGTCCCCCTCCCCTTCACAAACACCCTATGTCCTCCGCCTCTGGCCAAATACCCTGTGCCCCCCTCCCCTGACCAAATACCCTGTGTCCCCCTCCCCTGCCCCAACACCCTGTGTTCCCCTCCCCTGCCCCAATACCCTGTGTTCCCCTCCCCTGCCCCAATACCCTGTGCCCCCCTCCCCTGCCCCAACACCCTGTGTTCCCCTCCCCTGCCCCAATACCCTGTGTTCCCCTCCCCTGCCCCAGTACCCTGTGCCCCCCTCCCCTGCCCCAACACCCTGTGTTCCCCTCCCCTGCCCCAATACCCTGTGTTCCCCTCCCCTGCCCCAATACCCTGTGTCCCCCTCCCCTGTCCCAACACCCTGTGCCCCCCTCCCCTGCCCCAATACCCTGTGTCCCCTTCTCCTGCCCCAATACCCTGTGTCCCCCCTCCCCTTCACAAACACCCTATGTCCTCCGCCTCTGGCCAAATACCCTGTGCCCCCCTCCCCTGAACAAATACCCTGTGCCCCCCTCCCCTGACCAAATACCCTGTGTCCCCCTCCCCTTTACAAACACCCTATGTCATCCGCCTCTGGCTAAATACCCTGTGCCCCCCTCCCCTTCACAAACACCCTGTGCCCCCCTCCCCTGCCCCAACACCCTGTGTTCCCCTCCCCTGCCCCAATACCCTGTGTCCCCCTCCCCTGTCCCAACACCCTGTGTCCCCCTCCCCTTCACAAACACCCTATGTCCTCCGCCTCTGGCTAAATACCCTGTGCCCCCCTCCCCTGAACAAATACCCTGTGTCCCCCTCCCCTTCACAAACACCCTGTGCCCCCCTCCCCTGCCCCAACACCCTGTGTTCCCCTCCCGTGCCCCAATACCCTGTGTCCCCCTCCCCTGTCCCAACACCCTGTGTCCCCCTCCCCTGCCCCAATACCCTGTGTCCCCCTCCCCTGTCCCAACACCCTGTGTCCCCTTCCCCTTCCTAAACACCTTATGTCCTCCGCCTCTGGCCAAATACTCTGTGTCCCCCTTCCCTGCCCAAATACCCTATGTCCTCCTCTGCCCAAATACACCTCCCCTGCCCAAATACCCTATGTCCTCCTCCTCTGCCCAAATACACCTCCCCTGCCCAAATACCCTATGTCCTCCACCTCTGCCCAAATACCCTGTGTCCCCCTCCCTTGCCCAAATACCCTATCCTCTGCCAAAATACGCTGTGTCCTCCTCTGCGCAAATACCCTGTCCTCCTTCTCTGCCCAAATAATCTTTGTTTCTATCTTCTGCCCAAATACCCTGTGTACTCCTCTGCCCATATACTGTGTCTCCCTCCTCTGCCCAAATACTGTCTTCCTTCTGCCCAAATGCCATGTCTCCCTCCCCTGCCCAAATACCATGTGTCCTCCTCCTCTGCATATTGCTGTATCTCTGCCCTGCCCAATACCGTGTCCCCCTCCTCTACTGATTGCTGTATCTCTACCCTGCCCAATACCGTGTCCCCCTCCTCTACTGATTGCTGTATCTCTACCCTGCCCAATACAGTGTCCCCCTCCTCTGCTGATTGCTGAATCTCTACCCTTCCCAATAGTGTCCCCCTCCTCTACTGATTGCTGTATCTCTACCCTGCCCAATACCGTGTCCCCCTCCTCTACTGATTGCTGTATCTCTACCCTGCCCAATACCGTGTCCCCCTCCTCTACTGATTGCTGTATCTCTATCCTGCCCAATACCGTGTCCCCCTCCTCTACTGATTGCTGTATCTCTACCCTGCCCAATACCGTGTCCCCCTCCTCTACTGATTGCTGTATCTCTACCCTGCCCAATACAGTGTCCCCCTCCTCTGCTGATTGCTGAATCTCTACCCTTCCCAATAGTGTCCCCCTCCTCTACTGATTGCTGAGTCTATCCCCTGCCCAATACCATGTCCCCCTCCTCTGCTGATTGCTGAGTCTATTCCCTGCCCAATACCATGTCCCCCTCCTCAGCTGATTGCTGCATCCCTACCCTGCTCAATACCATGTCCCCCTCCTCTGCTGATTGCTGAGTCTACCCCCTGCCCAATACCATGTCCCCCTTCTCTGCTGATTGCTGCATCTCTACCCTGCCCAATACAATGTCCCCCTCCTCTGCTGATTGCTGCATCTCTACCCTGCCCAATACCGTGTCCCCCTCCTCTACTGATTGCTGTATCTCTACCCTGCCCAATACAGTGTCCCCCTCCTCTGCTGATTGCTGCATCTCTACCCTTCCCAATAGTGTCCCCCTTCTCTACTGATTGCTGAGTCTATCCCCTGCCCAATACCATGCCCCCCTCCTCTGCTGATTGCTGAGTCTATTCCCTGCCCAATACCATGTCCCCCTCCTCAGCTGATTGCTGCATCTCTACCCTGCTCAATACCATGTCCCCCTCCTCTGCTGATTGCTGAGTCTACCCCCTGCCCAATACCATGTCCCCCTCCTCTGCTGATTGCTGCATCTCTACCCTGCCCAATACCGTGTACCCCTTCTCTGCTGATTGCTGCATCTCTACCCTGCCCAATACCGTGTCCCCCTCCTCTGCTGATTGCTGAGTCTACCCCCTGCCCAATACCATGTCCCCCTCCTCTGCTGATTGCTGCATCTCTACCCTGCCCAATACCGTGTACCCCTTCTCTGCTGATTGCTGCATCTCTACCCTGCCCAATACCGTGTCCCCCTCCTCTGCTGATTGCTGCATCTCTACCCTGCCAAATACCGTGTACCCCTTCTCTGCTGATTGCTACATCTCTACCCTGCCCAATACCATGTCCCCCTCCTCTGCTGATTGCTGCATCTCTACCCTGCCCAATACCGTGTACCCCTTCTCTGCTGATTGCTGCATCTCTACCATGCCCAATACCGTGTACCCCTTCTCTGCTGATTGCTGCATCTCTACCATGCCCAATACCGTGTCCCCCTCCTCTGCTGATTGCTGCATCTCTACTGTGCCCAATACCGTGTCCCCCTCCTCTGTTGATTGCTGCATCTCTACCCTGCCCAATACCGTGTCCCGCTCCTCTGCTGATTGCTGCATCTCTACCCTGCCCAATACCGTGTCCCCCTCCTCTGCTGATTGCTGCATCTCTACCCTGCCCAATACCGTGTCCCCCTCCTCTGCTGATAGCTGCATCTATCCCCTGCCCAATACCGTGTCCCCATCCTCTGCTGATTGCTGCATCTCTACCCTGCCCAATACCGTGTACCCCTTCTCTGCTGATTGCTGCATCTCTACCCTGCCCAATACCGTGTCCCCCTCCTCTGCTGATTGCTGCATCTCTACCCTGCCAAATACCGTGTACCCCTTTTCTGCTGATTGCTGCATCTCTACCCTGCCCAATACCATGTCCCCCTCCTCTGCTGATTGCTGCATCTCTACCCTGCCCAATACCGTGTCAACCTCCTCTGCTGATTGCTGCTTCTCTACCCTGCCAAATACCGTGTACCCCTTCTCTGCTGATTGCTGCATCTCTACCCTGCCCAATACCGTGTACCCCTTCTCTGCTGATTGCTTTCATCTCTACCCTGCCAAATACCGTGTACCCCTTCTCTGCTGAATGCTGCATCTCTACCCTACCCAATACCGTGTCCCCCTCCTCTGCTGATTGCTGCATCTATCCCCTGCCCAATACCGTGTCCCCATCCTCTGCTGATTGCTGCTTCTTCTTAGTCTAGGCATACCCAGCCATGATGCGTCTTGTTCTCCTCGCCACTCTCTGCGCGGTCACATTTGGTGAGTACACAGGAGGCTGCTGGGGTTACTCAGGCTGCAGCTGGGACAGAATGTGGGCACAGCAGTGGGGCTGGTGTGGATTTAGGTGTAGGGTGCAGCTGTGGACCCATGTTGTCCCGGAAGGGTTGCAGCCCCACCTTTATTAGAAAATTAGATAGACTGCAGCCCAGTTTGCTCAGCCAGATCCCCCCATAGTGCTGAATGACTGTTCCTGATACACGTTACACCTTCCAGGTGGAGTTGCTCTTTACTGTAACTCGCCCCACTGTATCTGATACAGGACATACGCCCTATTTATAAGTGGGTATTATTCCTAACTTGTTGCTGGACAGGGAACCTCATGTATCATTATATATCCTCTACATTACTGGTGTCTCCGCTGCGCATCCAGCAGCCTGTACCTAACGCAGCGCAATACTTCCCTCCTTCTACCACGCAGCCAGACAAAGGCCATCGCACACATGGCAGCACCACTGTGTTCCCCTGAAGAAGGGGAATAGTCTGGTATCATGCGCGTCTCTAGCATCTTACACAGCAATGTGCCCAGTAGGGGGCGCTGTTTTCTGTACCCAGGCTGCACATGTATAATACATAGAAAGGTCACATCACTGTCACTCTCAGAGGGATAAGGTGCAGACAGGTAACAGTATTCCGCATCCCACAGGCTGCCCCACCATCCTCACCAAGTCCCAATGGGGAGGTCGTGCCTACACCTGCCGCACCGCCATGGCCACTCCCGTCACCTATGTCGTTGTCCACCACACGGAGGGAACCGCTTGTACCAGCCAGTCCGCCTGCATCACTCAGGCCAAGAGCGTACAGAACTATCACATGAACAGCAACGGCTGGTGCGACGTCGGCTACAGGTGAGAGGGGTATATAGCGGGGGGGACTGGAGCTGGTGGTCTGTGTATGGGAAGCTGATAATATACTATGTACATAGTTATGGGTCAGGTACAGGTGAGAGGGGTATATAGCGGGAGGACTGGAGCTGGTGGTCTGTGTATGGGAAGCTGATAATATACTATGTACATAGTTATGGGTCAGGTACAGGTGAGAGGGGTATATAGCGGGAGGACTGGAGCTGGTGGTCTGTGTATGGGAAGCTGATAGTATACTATGTACATAGTTATGGGTCAGGTACAGGTGAGAGGGGTATATAGCGGGGACTGGAGCTGGTGGTCTGTGTATGGGAAGCTGATAATATACTATGTACATAGTTATGGGTCAGGTACAGGTGAGAGGGGTATATAGCGAGGACTGGAGCTGGTGGTCTGTGTATGGGAAGCTGATAATATACTATGTACATAGTTATGGGTCAGGTACAGGTGAGAGGGGTATATAGCGAGGACTGGAGCTGGTGGTCTGTGTATGGGAAGCTGATAATATACTATGTACATAGTTATGGGTCAGGTACAGGTGAGAGGGGTATATAGCGGGGAGGACTGGAGCTGGTGGTCTGTGTATGGGAAGCTGATAATATACTATGTACATAGTTATGGGTCAGGTACAGGTGAGAGGGGTATATAGCGGGGAGGACTGGAGCTGGTGGTCTGTGTATGGGAAGCTGATAATATACTATGTACATAGTTATGGGTCAGATACAGGTGAGAGGGGTATATAGCGGGGAGGACTGGAGCTGATGGTCTGTGTATGGGAAGCTGATAATATACTATGTACATAGTTATGGGTCAGGTACAGGTGAGAGGGGTATATAGCGGGGAGGACTGGAGCTGGTGGTCTGTGTATGGGAAGCTGATAATATACTATGTACATAGTTATGGGTCAGGTACAGGTGAGAGGGGTATATAGCGAGGACTGGAGCTGGTGGTCTGTGTATGGGAAGCTGATAATATACTATGTACATAGTTATGGGTCAGGTACAGCTGAGAGGGGTATATAGCGGGGAGGACTGGAGCTGGTGGTCTGTGTATGGGAAGCTGATAATATACTATGTACATAGTTATGGGTCAGGTACAGGTGAGAGGGGTATATAGCGGGGACTGGAGCTGGTGGTCTGTGTATGGGAAGCTGATAATATACTATGTACATAGTTATGGGTCAGGTACAGGTGAGAGGGGTATATAGCGGGGACTGGAGCTGGTGGTCTGTGTATGGGAAGCTGATAATATACTATGTACATAGTTATGGGTCAGGTACAGGTGAGAGGGGTATATAGCGGGGACTGGAGCTGGTGGTCTGTGTATGGGAAGCTGATAATATACTATGTACATAGTTATGGGTCAGGTACAGGTGAGAGGGGTATATAGCGGGGAGGACTGGAGCTGGTGGTCTGTGTATGGGAAGCTGATAATATACTATGTACATAGTTATGGGTCAGGTACAGGTGAGAGGGGTATATAGCGAGGACTGGAGCTGATGGTCTGTGTATGGGAAGCTGATAATATACTATGTAAATAGTTATGGGTCAGGTACAGGTGAGAGGGGTATATAGCGAGGACTGGAGCTGGTGGTCTGTGTATGGGAAGCTGATAATATACTATGTACATAGTTATGGGTCAGGTACAGGTGAGAGGGGTATATAGCGAGGACTGGAGCTGATGGTCTGTGTATGGGAAGCTGATAATATACTATGTACATAGTTATGGGTCAGGTACAGGTGAGAGGGGTATATAGCGAGGACTGGAGCTGGTGGTCTGTGTATGGGAAGCTGATAATATACTATGTACATAGTTATGGGTCAGGTACAGGTGAGAGGGGTATATAGCGGGGAGGACTGGAGCTGGTGGTCTGTGTATGGGAAGCTGATAATATACTATGTACATAGTTATGGGTCAGGTACAGGTGAGAGGGGTATATAGCGGGAGGACTGGAGCTGGTGGTATGTGTATGGGAAGCTGATAATATACTATGTACATAGTTATGGGTCAGGTACAGGTGAGAGGGGTATATAGCGGGGGGACTGGAGCTGGTGGTATGTGTATGGGAAGCTGATAGTATACTATGTACATAGTTATGGGTCAGGTACAGGTGAGAGGGGTATATAGCGGGAGGACTGGAGCTGGTGGTCTGTGTATGGGAAGCTGATAATATACTATGTACATAGTTATGGGTCAGGTACAGGTGAGAGGGGTATATAGCGAGGACTGGAGCTGGTGGTATGTGTATGGGAAGCTGATAATATACTATGTACATAGTTATGGGTCAGGTACAGGTGAGAGGGGTATATAGCGGGAGGACTGGAGCTGGTGGTCTGTGTATGGGAAGCTGATAATATACTATGTACATAGTTATGGGTCAGGTACAGGTGAGAGGGGTATATAGCGGGGAGGACTGGAGCTGGTGGTCTGTGTATGGGAAGCTGATAATATACTATGTACATAGTTATGGGTCAGGTACAGGTGAGAGGGGTATATAGCGAGGACTGGAGCTGGTGGTCTGTGTATGGGAAGCTGATAATATACTATGTACATAGTAATGGGTCAGGTACAGGTGAGAGGGGTATATAGCGGGAGGACTGGAGCTGGTGGTATGTGTATGGGAAGCTGATAGTATACTATGTACATAGTTATGGGTCAGGTACAGGTGAGAGGGGTATATAGCGAGGACTGGAGCTGGTGGTCTGTGTATGGGAAGCTGATAATATACTATGTACATAGTTATGGGTCAGGTACAGGTGAGAGGGGTATATAGCGGGGAGGACTGGAGCTGGTGGTATGTGTATGGGAAGCTGATAATATACTATGTACATAGTAATGGGTCAGGTACAGGTGAGAGGGGTATATAGCGGGAGGACTGGAGCTGGTGGTCTGTGTATGGGGAAGCTGATAATATACTATGTACATAGTTATGGGTCAGGTACAGGTGAGAGGGGTATATAGCGGGAGGACTGGAGCTGGTGGTATGTGTATGGGAAGCTGATAATATACTATGTACATAGTTATGGGTCGTGAGAGGGGTATATAGCGGGGGGGACTGGAGCTGGTGGTCTGTGTATGGGAAGCTGATAATATACTATGTACATAGTTATGGGTCAGGTACAGGTGAGAGGGGTATATAGCGAGGACTGGAGCTGGTGGTCTGTGTATGGGAAGCTGATAATATACTATGTACATAGTTATGGGTCAGGTACAGGTGAGAGGGGTATATAGCGGGGAGGACTGGAGCTAGTGGTATGTGTATGGGAAGCTGATAATATACTATGTACATAGTTATGGGTCAGGTACAGGTGAGAGGGGTATATAGCGGGAGGACTGGAGCTGGTGGTCTGTGTATGGGAAGCTGATAATATACTATGTACATAGTTATGGGTCAGGTACAGGTGAGAGGGGTATATAGCGGGGAGGACTGGAGCTAGTGGTATGTGTATGGGAAGCTGATAATATACTATGTACATAGTTATGGGTCAGGTACAGGTGAGAGGGGTATATAGCGGGAGGACTGGAGCTGGTGGTCTGTGTATGGGAAGCTGATAATATACTATGTACATAGTTATGGGTCAGGTACAGGTGAGAGGGGTATATAGCGGGGACTGGAGCTGGTGGGTCTGTGTATGGGAAGCTGATAGTATACTATGTACATAGTTATGGGTCAGGTACAGGTGAGAGGGGTATATAGCGGGAGGACTGGAGCTGGTGGTCTGTGTATGGGAAGCTGATAATATACTATGTACATAGTTATGGGTCAGGTACAGGTGAGAGGGGTATATAGCGGGGAGGACTGGAGCTGGTGGTCTGTGTATGGGAAGCTGATAATATACTATGTACATAGTAATGGGTCAGGTACAGGTGAGAGGGGTATATAGCGAGGACTGGAGCTGGTGGTCTGTGTATGGGAAGCTGATAATATACTATGTACATAGTTATGGGTCAGGTACAGGTGAGAGGGGTATATAGCGGGGACTGGAGCTGGTGGTCTGTGTATGGGAAGCTGATAATATACTATGTACATAGTTATGGGTCAGGTACAGGTGAGAGGGGTATATAGCGAGGACTGGAGCTGGTGGTATGTGTATGGGAAGCTGATAGTATACTATGTACATAGTTATGGGTCAGGTACAGGTGAGAGGGGTATATAGCGGGGGGGACTGGAGCTGGTGGTCTGTGTATGTGAAGCTGATAATATACTATGTACATAGTTATGGGTCAGGTACAGGTGAGAGGGGTATATAGCGGGGGAGGACTGGAGCTGGTGGTATGTGTATGGGAAGCTGATAATATACTATGTACATAGTTATGGGTCAGGTACAGGTGAGAGGGGTATATAGCGGGGAGGACTGGAGCTGGTGGTATGTGTATGGGAAGCTGATAATATACTATGTACATAGTTATGGGTCAGGTACAGGTGAGAGGGGTATATAGCGGGGAGGACTGGAGCTGGTGGTCTGTGTATGGGAAGCTGATAATATACTATGTACATAGTTATGGGTCAGGTACAGGTGAGAGGGGTATATAGCGGGGAGGACTGGAGCTGGTGGTCTGTGTATGGGAAGCTGATAATATACTATGTACATAGTTATGGGTCAGGTACAGGTGAGAGGGGTATATAGCGAGGACTGGAGCTGGTGGTCTGTGTATGGGAAGCTGATGATATACTATGTACATAGTTATGGGTCAGGTACAGGTGAGAGGGGTATATAGCGGGGACTGGAGCTGGTGGTATGTGTATGGGAAGCTGATAATATACTATGTACATAGTTATGGGTCAGGTACAGGTGAGAGGGGTATATAGCGAGGAGGACTGGAGCTGGTGGTCTGTGTATGGGAAGCTGATAATATACTATGTACATAGTTATGGGTCAGGTACAGGTGAGAGGGGTATATAGCGAGGACTGGAGCTGGTGGTATGTGTATGGGAAGCTGATAATATACTATGTACATAGTTATGGGTCAGGTACAGGTGAGAGGGGTATATAGCGGAGGACTGGAGCTGGTGGTCTGTGTATGGGAAGCTGATAATATACTATGTACATAGTTATGGGTCAGGTACAGGTGAGAGGGGTATATAGCGGGGAGGACTGGAGCTGGTGGTCTGTGTATGGGAAGCTGATAATATACTATGTACATAGTTATGGGTCAGGTACAGGTGAGAGGGGTATATAGCGGGTAGGACTGGAGCTGGTGGTCTGTGTATGGGAAGCTGATAATATACTATGTACATAGTTATGGGTCAGGTACAGGTGAGAGGGGTATATAGCGGGGAGGACTGGAGCTGGTGGTATGTGTATGGGAAGCTGATAATATACTATGTACATAGTTATGGGTCAGGTACAGGTGAGAGGGGTATATAGCGGGGAGGACTGGAGCTGGTGGTATGTGTATGGGAAGCTGATAATATACTATGTACATAGTTATGGGTCAGGT
Source organism: Pseudophryne corroboree (assembly GCF_028390025.1). Lineage (NCBI taxonomy): Eukaryota > Metazoa > Chordata > Amphibia > Anura > Myobatrachidae > Pseudophryne > Pseudophryne corroboree. The sequence goes on from NW_026970538.1 coordinate 228,153, forward strand.
ACAGGTGAGAGGGGTATATAGCGGGGAGGACTGGAGCTGGTGGTCTGTGTATAGGAAGCTGATAATATACTATGTACATAGTTATGGGTCAGGTACAGGTGAGAGGGGTATATAGCGGGAGGACTGGAGCTGGTGGTCTGTGTATGGGAAGCTGATAATATACTATGTACATAGTTATGGGTCAGGTACAGGTGAGGGGTATATAGCGAGGAGGACTGGAGCTGGTGGTCTGTGTATGGGAAGCTGATAATATACTATGTACATAGTTATGGGTCAGGTACAGGTGAGAGGGGTATATAGCGGGAGGACTGGAGCTGGTGGTCTGTGTATGGGAAGCTGATAGTATACTATGTACATAGTTATGGGTCAGGTACAGGTGAGAGGGGTATATAGCGGGAGGACTGGAGCTGGTGGTATGTGTATGGGAAGCTGATAATATACTATGTACATAGTTATGGGTCAGGTACAGGTGAGAGGGGTATATAGCGGGAGGACTGGAGCTGGTGGTATGTGTATGGGAAGCTGATAATATACTATGTACATAGTTATGGGTCAGGTACAGGTGAGAGGGGTATATAGCGAGGACTGGAGCTGGTGGTCTGTGTATGGGAAGCTGATAATATACTATGTACATAGTTATGGGTCAGGTACAGGTGAGAGGGGTATATAGCGGGGACTGGAGCTGGTGGTCTGTGTATGGGAAGCTGATAATATACTATGTACATAGTTATGGGTCAGGTACAGGTGAGAGGGGTATATAGCGGGGAGGACTGGAGCTGGTGGTCTGTGTATGGGAAGCTGATAATATACTATGTACATAGTTATGGGTCAGGTACAGGTGAGAGGGGTATATAGCGGGGGACTGGAGCTGGTGGTATGTGTATGGGAAGCTGATAATATACTATGTACATAGTTATGGGTCAGGTACAGGTGAGAGGGGTATATAGCGGGAGGACTGGAGCTGGTGGTCTGTGTATGGGAAGCTGATAATATACTATGTACATAGTTATGGGTCAGGTACAGGTGAGAGGGGTATATAGCGGGGACTGGAGCTGGTGGTCTGTGTATGGGAAGCTGATAATATACTATGTACATAGTTATGGGTCAGGTACAGGTGAGAGGGGTATATAGCGGGGACTGGAGCTGGTGGTCTGTGTATGGGAAGCTGATAATATACTATGTACATAGTTATGGGTCAGGTACAGGTGAGAGGGGTATATAGCGGGAGGACTGGAGCTGGTGGTCTGTGTATGGGAAGCTGATAATATACTATGTACATAGTTAATGGGTCAGGTACAGGTGAGAGGGGTATATAGCGGGGACTGGAGCTGGTGGTCTGTGTATAGGAAGCTGATAATATACTATGTACATAGTTATGGGTCAGGTACAGGTGAGAGGGGTATATAGCGGGGAGGACTGGAGCTGGTGGTCTGTGTATGGGAAGCTGATAATATACTATGTACATAGTTATGGGTCAGGTACAGGTGAGAGGGGTATATAGCGGGGAGGACTGGAGCTGGTGGTCTGTGTATGGGAAGCTGATAATATACTATGTACATAGTTATGGGTCAGGTACAGGTGAGAGGGGTATATAGCGGGAGGACTGGAGCTGGTGGTCTGTGTATGGGAAGCTGATAATATACTATGTACATAGTTATGGGTCAGGTACAGGTGAGAGGGGTATATAGCGGGGAGGACTGGAGCTGGTGGTCTGTGTATGGGAAGCTGATAATATACTATGTACATAGTTATGGGTCAGGTACAGGTGAGAGGGGTATATAGCGGGAGGACTGGAGCTGGTGGTATGTGTATGGGAAGCTGATAATATACTATGTACATAGTTATGGGTCAGGTACAGGTGAGAGGGGTATATAGCGGGGAGGACTGGAGCTGGTGGTCTGTGTATGGGAAGCTGATAATATACTATGTACATAGTTATGGGTCAGGTACAGGTGAGAGGGGTATATAGCGAGGACTGGAGCTGGTGGTCTGTGTATGGGAAGCTGATAATATACTATGTACATAGTTATGGGTCAGGTACAGGTGAGAGGGGTATATAGCGGGGACTGGAGCTGGTGGTCTGTGTATAGGAAGCTGATAATATACTATGTACATAGTTATGGGTCAGGTACAGGTGAGAGGGGTATATAGCGAGGACTGGAGCTGGTGGTCTGTGTATGGGAAGCTGATAGTATACTATGTACATAGTTATGGGTCAGGTACAGGTGAGAGGGGTATATAGCGAGGACTGGAGCTGATGGTCTGTGTATGGGAAGCTGATAATATACTATGTACATAGTTATGGGTCAGGTACAGGTGAGAGGGGTATATAGCGGGGACTGGAGCTGGTGGTCTGTGTATAGGAAGCTGATAATATACTATGTACATAGTTATGGGTCAGGTACAGGTGAGAGGGGTATATAGCGAGGACTGGAGCTGGTGGTCTGTGTATGGGAAGCTGATAGTATACTATGTACATAGTTATGGGTCAGGTACAAGTGAGAGGGGTATATAGCGAGGAGGACTGGAGCTGGTGGTATGTGTATGGGAAGCTGATAATATACTATGTACATAGTTATGGGTCAGGTACAAGTGAGAGGGGTATATAGCGAGGACTGGAGCTGGTGGTCTGTGTATGGGAAGCTGATAATATACTATGTACATAGTTATGGGTCAGGTACAGGTGAGAGGGGTATATAGCGGGGAGGACTGGAGCTGGTGGTATGTGTATGGGAAGCTGATAGTATACTATGTACATAGTTATGGGTCAGGTACAGGTGAGAGGGGTATATAGCGGGGAGGACTGGAGCTGGTGGTCTGTGTATGGGAAGCTGATAATATACTATGTACATAGTTATGGGTCAGGTACAGGTGAGAGGGGTATATAGCGGGGAGGACTGGAGCTGGTGGTCTGTGTATGGGAAGCTGATAATATACTATGTACATAGTTATGGGTCAGGTACAGGTGAGAGGGGTATATAGCGAGGACTGGAGCTGGTGGTATGTGTATGGAAGCTGATAATATACTATGTACATAGTTATGGGTCAGGTACAGGTGAGAGGGGTATATAGCGAGGACTGGAGCTGGTGGTCTGTGTATGGGAAGCTGATAATATACTATGTACATAGTTATGGGTCAGGTACAGGTGAGAGGGGTATATAGCGATTAGGACTGGAGCTGGTGGTATGTGTATGGGAAGCTGATAATATACTATGTACATAGTTATGGGTCAGGTACAGGTGAGAGGGGTATATAGCGAGGACTGGAGCTGGTGGTCTGTGTATGGGAAGCTGATAATATACTATGTACATAGTTATGGGTCAGGTACAGGTGAGAGGGGTATATAGCGAGGACTGGAGCTGGTGGTCTGTGTATGGGAAGCTGATAATATACTATGTACATAGTTATGGGTCAGGTACAGGTGAGAGGGGTATATAGCGGGAGGACTGGAGCTGGTGGTCTGTGTATGGGAAGCTGATAATATACTATGTACATAGTTATGGGTCAGGTACAGGTGAGAGGGGTATATAGCGAGGGACTGGAGCTGGTGGTCTGTGTATGGGAAGCTGATAATATACTATGTACATAGTTATGGGTCAGGTACAGGTGAGAGGGGTATATAGCGGGAGGACCTGGAGCTGGTGGTCTGTGTATGGGAAGCTGATAATATACTATGTACATAGTTATGGGTCAGGTACAGGTGAGAGGGGTATATAGCGGGAGGACTGGAGCTGGTGGTCTGTGTATGGGAAGCTGATAATATACTATGTACATAGTTATGGGTCAGGTACAGGTGAGAGGGGTATATAGCGGAGGACTGGAGCTGGTGGTCTGTGTATGGGAAGCTGATAATATACTATGTACATAGTTATGGGTCAGGTACAGGTGAGAGGGGTATATAGCGGGGAGGACTGGAGCTGGTGGTATGTGTATGGGAAGCTGATAATATACTATGTACATAGTTATGGGTCAGGTACAGGTGAGAGGGGTATATAGCGGGGAGGACTGGAGCTGGTGGTCTGTGTATGGGAAGCTGATAATATACTATGTACATAGTTATGGGTCAGGTACAGGTGAGAGGGGTATATAGCGGGAGGACTGGAGCTGGTGGTCTGTGTATGGGAAGCTGATAATATACTATGTACATAGTTATGGGTCAGGTACAGGTGAGAGGGGTATATAGCGGGGAGGACTGGAGCTGGTGGTATGTGTATGGGAAGCTGATAATATACTATGTACATAGTTATGGGTCAGGTACAGGTGAGAGGGGTAATATAGCGGGAGGACTGGAGCTGGTGGTATGTGTATGGGGAAGCTGATAATATACTATGTACATAGTTATGGGTCAGGTACAGGTGAGAGGGGTATATAGCGAGGAGGACTGGAGCTGGTGGTCTGTGTATGGGAAGCTGATAATATACTATGTACATAGTTATGGGTCAGGTACAGGTGAGAGGGGTATATAGCGGGAGGACTGGAGCTGGTGGTCTTGTGTATGGGAAGCTGATAATATACTATGTACATAGTTATGGGTCAGGTACAGGTGAGAGGGGTATATAGCGGAGGACTGGAGCTGGTGGTCTGTGTATGGGAAGCTGATAATATACTATGTACATAGTTATGGGTCAGGTACAGGTGAGAGGGGTATATAGCGGGAGGACTGGAGCTGGTGGTCTGTGTATGGGAAGCTGATAATATACTATGTACATAGTTATGGGTCAGGTACAGGTGAGAGGGGTATATAGCGGGAGGACTGGAGCTGGTGGTCTGTGTATGGGAAGCTGATAATATACTATGTACATAGTTATGGGTCAGGTACAGGTGAGAGGGGGTATATAGCGAGGACTGAGCTGGTGGTCTGTGTATGGGAAGCTGATAATATACTATGTACATAGTTATGGGTCAGGTACAGGTGAGAGGGGTATATAGCGGGGAGGACTGGAGCTGGTGGGTCTGTGTATGGGAAGCTGATAATATTACTATGTCGTACATAGTTATGGGTCAGGTA